>NW_028301540.1:11607500-11827500 GCF_042242905.1 Orbicella faveolata | reverse complement strand
ACATCAACTCAAAGGGCTTCCGCCGTAACGTATTTTTGATGACGCGAGAACTCAGAAAGAACAAGCTACCACGAGTTTGAAAACAAATTTATTGAATGTAAATCATGTTGAACATAAACAAGACTTCAAAACGATTTTATAAAGAAACAGAAAAGTGCAAACACGCCGAATTCTCCCGCTTCAAAAAGAGCATCTTCTTCGTTTTCGTCAGTCGTCTTATCGGCTTGCGGTTTGTTCAGTTCGTTTGCCGTGCTCGTGAACCAGAGACTTACGCTTCGCAGCTAGTACGTTTCTCGAGTTTTCAAAATCATTGTCCTTGAGTATGTTGAATGGACATTCTTTCTGAGTTAAGCCCCGGCCAAACGATCGCAACATGTCAACGCAACATATCGCAATATTGTTGGGCGCAACATGTTGCGTGCGTTTGGCCACCGTGTTGCGATGTGTTGCGACATGTTGGGTGTTGTTGGCTCAAATTTGAAGCCCAGGCCAAACGATTGCGACATATAAACACAACATATCCCAACATTGTTGGCCCAACATTTGCAAGCTCCGACCAAACGATCGCAACATTTCAGCACAACATATCGAAACATTGTTGGGCGCAACATGTTGCGTGCGTTTGGCCACCCTGTTGCGACGTATTGCGACATGTTGAGTATTGAAAATCGAACTAGTGCGCATACTCGGGCGCAACATTGTTGCACGAACCCGGCCAAACGAGTACAACATCATGCAACATCCACAAATGTCGCATGAAAGATTTGACCATTTTCAAATTTGAGCCAACAACACCCAACATGTCGCAACACGTCGCAACAGGGTGGCCAAACGCGCGCAACATGTTGGGCCAACAATGTTGCGATATGTTGCCTTGAAATGTTGAAATCGTTTAACCGGGGCTTGACAGTTTGAGCCAACAACACCCAACATCATGTCGCAACATATCGCAACACGGTGGCCAGACGCACGCAACATGTTGCGCCCAACAATGTTGCGATATGTTACGTTGACATGTTGCGATCGGTTCGCGCTCATTGTTTCTGCGCATCCTTACTGCGCACGCAAATTCACACGCCACGTCATGCATGAGCGCGTGCGCTAAGTAATAAAATGAACAATGATAGGGCAGATGGCCATTGCTACTGCTTTGCCTGGATTTAACGATCTTGGACGTTCGGTGACCCCTACTTTTCTGTCCAGAAACAGATTTTATTTACAATTATCTCCACATTGTCCAAAAATGAGCAAAAAATCAATGTGGGAAGTTAAAAAAAATTCAAGATTTCTGTCCACGGGACATCGAATCCTAGGCCTGCCATCTTGCGGCTGCCAGGCACGTGAAAGTATGGTCGCTAAATGCGGACTTTGTTCTTTAATGAACCTCACCAGTTGACTAGATTTACTTAAAAGGCCCACTTAAACAATATTTGGCAGAGAACATTTCACTACAATGATCTAATTGCAATATTATTGGGCTTACAAACACTGTGGCCTTATTCGCTAACAAAGCCCGATTTTTTTAGATTTAGGGTGTTCTTCCAGGCATGTCTTCTGCAAAACGAAATCGGTGACCCCCCCTTTTTTTTACCTTTCTGCGTGGCAAGTGTAAAAAAAAATCTGTATGTGGGAACATTTTGGGCGCCAACGTCCTTAAGTTTCGCTTTATAGTGCACTGGAAACTGGAAATTGTTGCTAGCTCGTACTCTTCTCGAACTCCATTTTTCCTGCGTGGGTTCAGAAAAAATTTGGACAAAAGGTGGTCAAACTCCAAAGCAGGTAGGCTTTCAATTCTTTCATTTGCCATACCGTTAGCTTTCACGTCGTTAGCGGAGAAGAGTGTTCATATCGGTAGCCGTCTTCTTATTTGTGTTTGCACTTTTCCGTTTGTTCATATAAAAATCGGTCTATGGCCTCCTGACTTTCGCTGACGCCTGTCTACATCAGACGTTTCCAGATCTTCAGGATAATAAAATTCGCTTGATAAATATTCGTCATCCTCGTCCTTGTTGTTAGTAAGCTCTGTAAAATATCAGTCTTTTAGGTAGTTTCTTTGCGAAGAATGAGAGTATTTACACGTTTCCTTTTCGTAGTTTTAGTTGCAAATTTTGAATTTGCCAGCTTTCGAAAACAAACAAAAAATACACCTTATGGCGAAATCCCGAACATACTGTTGGGGTTAAAAGAATGGTAAAAGAAAGCGTATTTATACAACAGTGACGGCAATCCGCTGTAACTTTCTGGTTGTTCCATATGGGAAAACTAAATCTAATGTCAAAACAAAAGCAAAGAAACGTTCTGTATTGGTTGTTTATTGTTATTTTTTCTAGATTACGGTGCAATTAAAGCATGTACTAATAATGCAAATTTGTAAACAAAATAAGTTCTCATTTTATACCAGCATATACGATATATGTTGCAATGTTCTCATGAATCTTTGGGCGATATACATTTCCTTTATGTCTGATGATGTACTCAACTGAATAACGGAGAATAGAACCAGGTCTGGAGACAAAGAGGACGAAATCGAGACACATGCCACGTCTTATACCGATCGCTGAAAGCGAGGCTAAGTTATTTTCCAGTGAAACTCGTGACTATTACCAATGAATTCGCTATTGTTATCGAAGTCAAAAGATTGTCTTGTGATGGTCTTGTGACTATTGCTCAATCAAGTTTGTACTTTGTGACCCCGTCCCCATTTAGTTCGACCCTTCAGTACTCCCAGCCTTTCCTCATTATCTTAAACTCTTGGTTGAAGATTAACACTATGGGCCGATTATTTAAACGAAGTTTAGACAACGTTTATGAAAGTCATCGTCTAAGCCATGTTTAAACCATGAGTTCCGATTATTTAAACTTTGTTTTTCCATAACAGTGTTTAGACAGTGTCTAAACACCGACTAAGGAACAAAAGTAAGTTAGACCTGATCAAAGGTAGGTTTAAACGCTATTTAACGATATCTTCATGGTCAGCCATTTTAAAATGGAGGGACCTCTGCGCTACAGACAGCTAAGAAACTACGCCAATCGACGTAATATACATGTTTGAATAATTTCGCAGCCTAGTGAGAGATTTAACCCATTCGAGGAATACGAACCAAGGAGACTTCCGATTGCGTTTTCGCCTTAGAAAGGAATCGTCAGGTCACGTCAGTGACCTCGTAAAACTTTTGGATAAAGATCTTCAACATCAAACAAGGAGAGGTCTGTCGCTTACACCAATGCAGCAAGTGCTAATTGCTCTAAGATTCTATGCGACAGGAACTTTCCAGAGGGTTATTGGCGATTCTAAAAAACAATTTCTAGCAGCGATTGAAAATTACTGTACTTCTGACTATCCTCCTGTTTCGTGACTTTTTCCGCTAGCTTCAAGGTTTGGCTCCAATTCGCATTTAACAACTTCCCTCTCGTCTTTGTCCCGCCTTAAATCAACTAGTTCTTCTCCTGCATCATCATCACATTCCTGCTCTAGGGGATTAACTGAGGCTGGGATTACGTCCGCTACTAATTTGCTTACTTCACTTGGGGAGGCAGGAGCTTTTCCTCCACCAGTTTTTCTTGCTTCACGACGATGTAAGTCATGCTGCTCTTTCGATTGGAGTTTCAGCCGCCTCCAGCATCCTTGAAGCTGACTGAGATCACGTTTGATACCGTTAGGATTTTGGGAGTTAAATTTAGTTAAAATGTCCTTACATGCCTTTGCCTTTTTTGCCGACGCGGTTTTACTGTCGTAGTCTTTGCTTTCCACTTCTGGAAAGTCTCTACCCAATTCGGCCGATAAAAGTTTTTCTTGTTCGCTGAAATTTGTTGAGGGGCTTGTTTTAGAGGTCGTGTTTAAGAGCCATAACCACTATCTGGAAATTTGCATACGAAATAACTCCGCGGGCAATGCATTTCCTCGTACGACATGGTTTAGCCATTAGGGGGCTTAAGCAAACCACGACGACGACGGCAACGAGAACGTCACCAAACAAAAGGTTGAATGAGCAAAACAATAGCTGTGCACGTACGTTATAAATCTTTGTACATTTCTTTGCCGTCCTCTGCAAAATAACAACGTGAAATGACCAAATTCCGCGTCGTCTACTGAACGTGGACCACGACGGCTAATTTTTCGTATTTCCATTTGGAATTGAACGATGTCATTGCATATTTAGCTTGAGTACGTTTTTACAGCCATTGGCGCACCAAACAGATCTAGACAATCGCGAATTTCGCTGGTAAAATATAAATTAATTTTTTACTAAGCGCCGTCCTCGGCGTCATCATCGTCGCTGCTTAAGCTCCCTATTGACTCGAGAAAACACGGGCCAGTTGCATTTCAATAATGAATTTTTAAAAAGATCGTTTAGCCGTTGTTTATCGAGACGACGTCTAAACCACAGCTCAGCCCTAAACAATGGCTAACTTAGACTTCGTTTAAATAATCGGCCCTTAATATGTTTAAAGTAACGCCAGGAACGTGAGCAGAAGCCACAAACGCTTTTATTTGGTGGCAAATAAAATTTATTTGTACTAACTGGTGTCGTGGTTAGAATGAGGCTACGAATCTACTGAAAAGAAAAGCACTTTCTTTTACTGTGAACTTAAAGAATACGACCTCACAGTGACAATTATTTCTGATTTCCTTTTCGCTATGATGAGTTCTTTGTTCGGGTTCAAATAAACTTTACGACCTTGAATAAATTACGTGATATTCTCTTGGTTTCTAATAATTGTTACCACAGCTATTTAAACAATTTACTGCTTGAGACTAAAAACATCGTTAGAGGTTGACAAGCTACGCAAAAGAGCAAATTTCAATTAAGGTGAGCTTGACTAAATTTCTATACATTGTTTTAATACTTTAATCTAAACTTGCGTTGATACATGGCGAGAAACAGCGTGCGCAAAATCAAAATTTTTCCTAAGGCCTGTCCAAACGGAAAATGTTTGGCGACCAAACACCATCAAACATTGTTTGGTGACCAAACATTTTACCGTTTGGCCACCTTGTTTGGTGCTGTTTGATCGTGTTTGATCGTGTTTGGTCGTGTTTGAAAAATTTTGAAGGCCATCAAACATTCGATCAAACACATTTCGTTTGTTCTCGTGTTTGATGGGCGATGGTTTGTTCGTTTGGACAGGCGTATCAAACATGTTTGGCGTACGCATGCGTCCCACGCTTGCTCAGCGGCTTATATATATCCATAGTTTGATCTGTGTTTGATCAAACATGTTTTAACCGTTTGGTCACTCACCTCAACATCAGCATGTTTGTTCACCAAGCAATGTTTGATGATGTTTGGTCGCCAAACATTTACCGTTTGGATAGGCCTTTACACGTTCGTGTTTTTATCTGCGCAAATTGCCCTTTGTTCGGAGCTTAAAAGATCTTCATAAAAAGTAGTTTGATTGTACTGCAGCATTGAAGCTATTAAAAGAGGGAGGGCTAGCTTCGACCACTGTGGTTGTACGGGAAGCAAACAGCAGAAGACAATTACGTGCGTAAACTTGAGTAACGGACAAATTCGATCATAAATACGTAGTTTGACAGGCTGCATGGCTTATTAACAGGCATTTTTTCTATAAAATGATGCTATTGTTAGGCACTGATAAATTGCAGGTTTTTTGTATTTACATGTAAATTAGCTCGAAACCCCCTACGTCGAGGAACTGATGTACACTGGAGGTCGGTACTAAAAAAACATGAATTGTTTACCTGACGCAAAATGCGCTTTTACCATGGAATCAGATTTTGTAGGCTCGCGGTGGAACCACTTTGCGATTTTTATAGACTCATTCGAGACATTAAATGCATTTATCTGCGACCGCGAAATCTAACTGTGAAAAAAAACAAAACAAAACAAAACAAAACAAAACAAAACAAAACATAACAAAAGAAAAAAGAAAAAAAAAAACACCAAAACAATGGGTCTTGAATCAATTTTTTGACAGTGACAGCTAGAAAAATACAACGCCCCCAAAGGGACTTTTCCCAATTTCATTTTCCGGGAACATTTCCCGTAATAAAGCGCTTTTTGAAGGCAGAAGGTAGGTCGATTCCTGTGGTGTAGACCCAATAAGTTGCTCGGGACCTAAGGTAAGACTTAATGATGAACGTTTTGTCATAGTTACGAGAGATAATGCTATGTTCTTTAGTACAGTTTAATGTCTAAACAAAGACTGCAAGCCCTAATGACAATGCAGCCTGTAATTTCCTGAAATAGCGTCATAAAAAGTAGGTTTAATGGTCTATATTCCGGCAATTTAAACTTGAAACCTTACTGAATCCGATCAAACCAGCTGTTAAACCAGATAAACTCCGAATAAAAACTTTGTACATGTAATTAAATAATTTATGACGATTGTCTTTAAACGCAATTGGCGACGTACTGCATATGGTAGCTATCTCTGTTAGGAGGTAACTCCAGTCTCCGATAATTCTTGCAAGGAACGAGAACTTAAAACATATTTGTGTGGTATCTGACTATTACGTTTTCATGTTTCTTTGGCAGATTGCAAGTAGTTATCTGCTTTCATAACAACAAAACCATGTAATCTTTTTGCATATTGACAAAAGAGAGGGGAATCATAAGTCGCTCTCGTACGAATAGTTATGTTGTCTCTTTGTTGAATGCCTTTATCAAATGTTGTGAAAAAAAATCACCCCTGTGCTACTGTGAATGCATGTAACTTGTATCTTTAATTTGATTTAATCCTACTGATGAGTTGTTGCGTTACACGAGCCAACCGCGAGCCCAAGTCAACCTCGAGTCACGAGTCAAGCTTGAGTCAACTACGAATCAAGCCAGTTTTTTTAATTTTTTATTCTGTCCCGAAAAAAATATAGAGTGTAGGAAATAAAATATGTGAATATAGATTGTCTTAGCAGTTAACAACAATTTTAACAACAGGCTCATCTCGATCGCGTCGCCAAATTGCAAATAGAGGACCCTGGGATCGTGTGTATTCGTGCTCTCTTATCCAAATAGTAAGTGACATGAATTTCCTTGACTATCTACTGACTAAGAGAAAAGTTGAACGATAACATTCGTGCCAGCCTGTGCGAGAGGGTTACCTCTTGTCGATATTTCGTGCTGCGATCGAGGTGAGCCTTTTAATAAAATACCCTGTCAGTCAACCGCTAAGACAATCCATATTCATATATTTTATTTCCTACAATCTATATTTTTGGGGGGACAAAATAAAAAAAGAAATAAAAAAAAAATGGCTTGACTCTTGATTGGTTTGAGGTTGACTCGTGACTCGAGGTAGGCTTGGGCTCGCAGTTGGCTCGTGTAACGCTACAACTCAAATCTACTGATGTAAACCGCTTTAGTCGCTGTCGAGTGACGCTGCGTCTGACATCGATCGATATACGGTTCAGGATTCGTATGCTTCTAACATGTTCTACTGAAAGACAGGTGCCTGGCTTTTCTTTCCATCTGGGTCAGTTCAAGCGTAGCTTACAACCGAACTGACGCTACTTTAGGGATAAAACCAGATTACCTAGGCTCGATTTCCAGCCGTTTTGAGAGTGCGGTTGTTTATCCCGGCTGGAGCACTGGTCCGTAGCGCTTGTTCGTCACAACCGCTTTTTATGCAAATTACCATCAAACCACTGAGTAAACAAATATTTGACTTAGTTGTCGATCCTGAGCCCGAATGGCGCAATGCGAGAGAACTATCCATTGAAACCAGGAACTAAGCCAATGTTGCTTCTTCAGCCTGCCTCTGTAGTTAACTAGAACTTTCCCTTTCCGATATACCATGCTGGTTCCTCTACTCGACTCTCAGTAGCATGACTGAATGTCGCTAGTTCTGCAGAATTTTCAAAGCAAAGAAGCTCCTGTGTGTAAAGTTGAGGTATGAAGTCTTTCTTCGTAGCAAAAAAGATACCAGAGTATAGGGCTGCCAGTTCCTGTCCCGATTTACTTATAAAAAATTGTAAGTACAAGAGCGAATAAAGTTTGTTGTTGTTGATTTTAGTGATTCGGCAACAAATCGAACAAAATTGCGTGTCATGTTTGGGTAAACACAAGGAATAAAACTCGTATCCTAGCTAGCTTATGCATGGTTTAGTTCTAACCCTACTTTTTTGAAATTATCGAAAATTGCTGTTACAAATAATCAACATTCAAAATCAAGTTTATTTACAAGTAAAAATCGCCCCCAAATAACCTTTTTTCTGGCAAAATTGAATATTGAGGCACACGCGTTTCCTCAGTGGTCCGCATCCGTAAATAATGCCAACTGTTTCAGCGAAAACTATAAACACGCACAGTGAAGCGGCAATACATGCATGAAAAGCTTATTTGTCTGTTGTTTTGGGCGTGCTCACAAGGGGAGATGGTTCACTGGATAATAATGAATCAAACTTACAGAGGTTTCAGATTTGTCGATTACAAGTAATCCCGCCTCTTTGTAGGACAGATGAAGACTTGATCAAAGGAAAATAGACAAGAGAACATGTATCACATTTGCACTTACATTACAAAATTAATGAGGCTTGCAAGGTTTTTCCAAATCCCTTAAATCTACCTCAAAATGCGAAAGTAAACCCTCCCTATGGCATATTGTTGTGTGCACATCCCGAATTGTCACAACAATACTTCAACATGAAATTGGAATAGAGTATTACTACAGTTAATTCAGGTCAGGTGTGTTTCTTCTTCCCCTGCCATTCTTTTGGCGATATGCTTCAATATTTCTTGAAGTTCCATGATGGATGATGACTTTAAGGGCCCATTAACCGATCTTTTCGAGCCGTTGCTAGGGAAAATTTATTCTCAAATAATCTCGTCATTTTTAGTTACTTCAGAGTTGTTTTTCATGTGTTTGAACTTTTCCATGATCAGCATTACTAGTGATGACGTCATCAGTCCACGCCCATGATCATGTGACTAATACTGCAAAAAACGCGAAGGCTCCCAGGCAAATTACTTTATCGGAATTTTTTTCATTGATTTAATATTTTAATTTAAATCCTCATTACGCTATGCATAGATTTTGTTTCATTTTTAAAAGGTCAGATTTTGAGAGAATTTCAAAATATTAAAAAGTTCGTAATTTTCTGAAAAAAGCATGATTTTGAAAACGGAATGCATAGCTATGTTTCCAACGTTGGCTTCAATCGAAATCCGTCCAAAAAGGCTGGATTTAAGGAAAAACCGCGCTTCCTTTAGCAGTTAAAGAAACCGGAAGTGCGCTCGATATATATTGGAAGTTACCCTATCAGCGCGTGCGCAATTTACACTACCAGCACACTTCGGTAAGATCAAACAAAGCCAAACGGAGTTAGTTTTTCTCTTTCTATTGCTCTTATTTTTCTCTCTTTCTCTTATTTTGTCTTTGCTTGTACTTTTTTTACTTTGCATTTTGTGAAACACAGAGAAAAACATCTAAAATGTGAGCAAATTTGGAAGTTATTGAATTACTTTTATTTTCTGCGCTCGGGCTGACGTAAGTAACCGGAAGTGAAATTTCACCTCCTTAGCAACGCGCGCGAGCGCGTGCATAAATCGGTTAATGGGCCCTTAACCCCTTGATTGTAAACTCCCATTTCATATGCGATTGTTGCTATTAAAGTTCTTATGTTGCTATCAGTTCTGATTTTCACTAAGAATGTTCTCTTGATTTAGTTTATCAATTCCGGCTTGAATGATGCAACTCCAATATATACTGATGTGAAGTATATATAAAATAATTCATATTTGAACTGCGGTTGTAGATGAAAGTGAAGAATGATCATCGCAGTTAATTTTCCAATTTAAGCAGTTGGAAAGAAGAAGCCTGAAAAAATCAGGGCTTCAAGGGGATTCGAACCCGTGACCTCCGCGATACCGGTGCGATGCTCTACCAACTGAGCTATGAAGCCACACATTGGGAGCGAGGTCAATTGATTGAATTCATATCTTCCCATGAGGAGTGAAATGATTTTTTCAGGCTTCTTCTTTCCAATTGCTTAAATAGGAAAATTTACTGCGATGATCATTCTTCACTTTCATCTACAACCGCAGTTCAAATATAAATTATGTCATATATACTTCACATCATTTCACTCCTCACGGGAAGATATGAACTCAATCAATTGACCTTGCTCCCAATGTGTGGCTTCATAGCTCAGTTGGTAGAGCATCGCACCGGTATCGCGGAGGCCACGGGTTCGAATCCCCTTGAAGCCCTGATTTTTTCAGGCTTCTTCTTTCCAATTGCTTAAATTGGAAAATTTACTGCGATGATCATTCTTCACTTTCTCCAATATATACTCTTTGGATCTCCCTACATCATTCAAGACAACTTGTTTTATCTGACAGTAAATACTAAATGTATAATCAGAGTTAGGCAAAAGGGCAAACGTGACTGAGGTTTGCATCACCACTGACAGCTTGAGCAGAATATACAATGTTCTTTTGATTGGGAATCTGATAAAGAATGACAAACACCTTCCATCTCCAAGGCTTAAATAATTTTTTCTTTGGTTTTCTTAGTTGCCGTTGTGGTGAACTCAACAAATAAAAGGGGACGCCTTTAACAAGAGAACATATTTCACTTCTTCTTGAACACTATTTGTGGAATGCTTGCTCTCTTTTTTGGCTGAAAAGCCCCTGTACAAACTCAATCAGCTGTAAATTTTTTGAAGGGCATTGTAATGGTTTGATATCTGTATTTAACAGAAATTACATAAAGCTATAAAGAATGCTGAAAGGACTGACTGATCACAAGAAAAAAAAGAATTGTCACAACTTATAAACCGTGTTGAACTAAGTTGAGATACTGCATAATACCATAATAGTATGAGATAACTTTGATTGTATTGTTAAAGAAATTAAGGCCCAAAACTGAATTGTATATTTCTCACGTGCATTTGTCAGTTATATATCTCTGCAATATCAAAAGACAATACAAACATTAGAATCAATGAGCCTTTATTTTCAACCAGCAGAAGGTGTTACACAATTTTTATGTAAGTCAGTGTGAAACATTGTGGCGGGCGGTCAGAACTTGCCTTGATAAAACCGACATCTCATGTATCCAGTGTTTTCTTAAGATTACTTTGGAGTCAACTACGAAAAATATTTCATAAAAATCGTTCTAATTCTTACCAGTGTCGGATACAATGGGCTTCATTAATGGAACTCAGCCGAAGCTTTTTCCTATAAGTTGCACTCGTAAAGATGGATCGCCATCGGTTACATCCATAAATGACTCCGAGATCCCTAGCACGACATGAAATAAGCCGCCCTCAACTCCTTTTTTACATCTTTTTTCGTATAACGCTTTCGTCATTTTGCTCGTCCCCGATAAAAGCTGCTTGTACACCTATTGAAGGAAGGAACCTGACTCGATCCTCCTTAAGCGAGTTGAGCAGAGAGGTAGTCAAAGCACAACTAGTAAATCGGATTCATCTACGCAACATCGACGATGATCAGGAAGAACTGAAAAATTACAGATTTTCCTGCGGCCGTTAGCTGTGAAGCTAAAACGTCTTTTCCTTTTAACAAATTCAAAATGGCATCCTGCTGTGTTTCCCTAAATTTGTCGATGAGAAAGCGCTCTAAAACACACTTTATGCAGAAGAAACTCATTAGCACTGCGAGTGACAGAATTGACCAATCACAGGGAAGCCTGCTCGATGCGAGCAGGCTTGGCTGTGATTGGTCCAAAAATACAATGGGTAGACCAGTGATCCAGCCGTGGTGTGGGGAAAGGAACGCGGGCTCACAAAACGGCTGGAAATCGAGCCTACAGATTTGATTAATCCTGGGATTAATCCTACCAGGATTAAAATTTCATTAATTGCTTCACGCATGAGGTACATCAGACTGAACCCAGAAGTCTCCATTTGACATACGATGATGTCACGGCAGTCATATTGGTGTCCCAAAACAAACTAGTTGCAATTTGGTTTACCTGTTATGGGTTGCTGCAAGGCATTTTTCTACATTTAAAAAGGAACTCAGCTCTCTTAATTGGATTGTAAAACCTGATTGTTTTTCTGATAAACTCCCCCCCTCCCAAACCTATATTTCTTATTTCCAAGATTACGCATAGTAGAAATGAAAGAGATCTTACCGTTTTCAAGCCGTAGTGTAATGGTTCATTGACAGACAGTTTTTAGTAAATATACTGGAAGTGACTTGCGCTGACGGAATTACATTACAATGAGGGTCCTCTTTAGGTCTATTTTCTCAGGAAGTCGGAAAATTAATGGAAACTTTACCCAGGATGATAATAGAATGTAAAAAGGTAACAATCCTGCAACGTTCCCAAAAAAACGGTAAAAAAACGAAGAGTTCTGTGGAATAAGACGAGTACAGACTGCGAGCAGTCTCTTGCGCTACTTGTGGTTTGCGGCTTCGTCGCTCGCCGCTCGAATGTCATGCTCGCCGTCACGCTTGCACGTTCACTTGTTTTGCGTCCTTCCCCCACGGATTTTCGAGCGAAAGAGAGACTGCTCGCAGCCTAGACGAAACATGGCTTGACTTGCATGCCAAAATGCAGTTGCTATGACAATGTAAATTGACGTCTACAGACAGTTGACACGTCAAAATCTTTGGGAGGGATCTATAAACAACTACTGAAAGTTTCCGCTTCACGGAGCATTCATCCCTTTCCCCCATGCAGTACGCTCGAAGATTAATTAAAGGTAAACGCTGGCATCGGTTGCGATTTGCCAGTTTTGTTCAGCCGCAAAGCAGACTCAATAAAAAACGTTTTCTTAGGAAGAATACATGTAGCATTCTGAAAACGGGACGTTGTCGTTTTTTTTCTCACAATGAAAGGTCTTGCGATGGCAGAAGGCGGGACCCTTGATGTAAACCTTGATACACTAGAAAGCCAGGCCATGTGGCTGATAAAAGGCCTTCCTAATCTCGAGTATGAACTGCGAGAATATATCTCGTCTGGAGGAAAACACATGACCATCCTTTTGTGCGGAAAAACTGGTGTTGGAAAATCACATTTGACAAACGCACTCATTGGCAGAGTTCTTGCTAAGGAAGGTGAAACCCTCGACCCAGAAACTGTTGAGGTAAGTTCATATCATGTCACAGATCGTATCAGTGATTGGAGTCTGAGTTGCATGAAAGACACGGCTCGTTTTCTCATTTAAGGTCATTCCCCAGTGTCGCATTGCGCATCCTCACTGCGCATAATTTCACGCGTGATTAGTAGACTATATAAATGGCGGCTTTCTCTTTACGGCTGGACCTCGTCATAATGGTAAATCATCATCTTCTCCAAAACGAGTACGGTGACCTATAGTTTTTTTCCAGTTGTTTTGAATTGTGTAATAAATTTCTCTATGTAAAATAAATATGGACCGATTCTCAGTGTAGAACAAGAAACAATCGTCGCAAACGTGAATTTTGCAAGTAATGGTGACTATAATCGTGGAGCTATTGTAAGGGGTTATTGGGTATAAACAAGGTGCTGTTGTTCCTAAAGAAACACGGGGACCCCTCATTTTTATTTCAAAATTTAAGAGGCTGTCTCTGTAAGAACCGACCACTGATTTTACTTCGAAAATTCGATTTTTCTCATAAGCTGGAATTTCAAAGCCCTTACCTAGTCAATCACTAAAATGAGTTTTATTTCATTAAAAATTCCAATTGAAGTTTTCTAGGATTGATTGAAGTTCGGTCCGCTCGGCACAAGTTTCATGCCCGCCGAAACTGGAAAAATAGCACATATTGCCGGCGCTCTAAAAAAAAATAATATTCGCTCAAAAGTCCCAATTCTTTTTTTCAACTATAGATATATCATAGCAATCTTCCCGTTATACTCACGGGAAGATTGGGAACTAAATCACTTGTTGTAAACACAAAATGGCCGTGGCATTTATGACCATTTATCAATCCTTCCTTGGCTTCCCGAATCACCGTTTACTGTTCATACATGTATGTGTGCCGAGAGTTGTCCAAAAGAGTGCCTCTACAAACCTTTCAAGAGGAGTCTACATGATTAAACCGGCTTCGAGGAAAACAATGGTCAGTAATACAAAGAACGTCGAAGTATGTGACGGTCACGCTCGACACAGATGAGGAACGTATAAATCTACTTTATATGTAGACCTACAGTTGGAAGGACAAGCTGGCAGTTTTAATGCTACCTAGGTTTCAAGGATCGTTACAAAGGACCAAAACTTTAATCTTGAAGCCAGGTAAGAGATTTACGGGAATTTATCGGAGCACTTTACGAAGGCGAGTGTCAGTTAGTTACTCACTGGAATATTTTCAACATTTCCTGAACTTTAAGCGGTCGTTAGTTTTGAAAACCTAGTGGGCAGACAAATTTTATTATTGTTTTAAATTAAGGGACATTTATACTTTCTATTCATGTAGTTCAGCAGTTTCAAACAGGTGCCACATTTTTAAAACGTGCCTTCAAAGTAGAGCTATTTTTGCGTTTGGTTCAAAACTCGATTTAACGGTCGGGGTAGAAAATCTTCTTTTAACCGTTGAAGGAACAACATTGAATTATAATTGCAACATGGCTAAACAAACTGCTATGATATATCTATAGTTGAAAAAAAGAATTGGGACTTTTGAGCGAATATTATTTTTTTTAGAGCGCCGGCAATATGTGCTATTTTTCCAGTTTCGGCGGGCATGAAACTTGTGTCGACCGGACCGAACTTCAATCAATCCTAGAAAACTTCAATTGGAATTTTTAATGAAATAAAACTCATTTTAGTGATTGACTAGGTAAGGGCTTTGAAATTCCAGCTTATGAGAAAAATCGAATTTTCGAAGTAAAATCAGTGGTCGGTTCTTACAGAGACAGCCTCTTAAGTTCTTGTATAATATAAACAATCAATAGGCAAAGTTTGACAAAAATCTCAGTGCAGGTTCTATTTCAGTGGAATGACAAGGCCAGGCCAAGCTCTTCGCTTACTACTGAGAAATTACTTTCTTTGTTAATAATTAGAGGAGACTCGCACGGTTGTGAGGACTACTGGCCATAAAAACTGCAGTCTAAAAATAACTTGAGCTCTATATGTGGGATAAACTCTGTTACCCTCCACCCTCTCCTGCCGTTACTAAACTATCTTCGACTTTGAGACGTCTAACTGAACAAGGAGGAAGAAGTGCTTCCTGGAACGAGGGCTCTTATGGGACCATTGCAATATATAATAGTGGAGACGTAAGGAAGCGTAATCACATGACGATTTCACTAGGGGTGACTATTCTCAGTTAATGGCTACCCCTCCCCCCTTAATAGACAGGCCGCACAAACATATATACATACATATACTTTTTGATAAGGCTGGTCTGAATATGACAACCTTAGGGCTGGTGTGGACCTGCGATAAAATGTAACTAACCTAATATTTATAAAACAAAAGAAAATCTTAGAAATATAAAGAAAATAATTTCTTTTCAAAGGTGACATCTTACGACTTTACAATTAACAACGTGGACATTACGGTGTTCGATACTCCAGGTTTGGCAGAAGGACCACGCAAAGACGAAGCGCATCTGCAAGAAATCAAGGAGAAAGTTACTGCCTTTGATGTGTTTATTTTCTGCACCGAAATGGACACTGAACGTTTTCGCAACGACGACATCAACACGATCCAGAAACTGACAGAAGCTTTCGGTTCGCGCCTCTGGGAGCACGCCGTTGTCGCTCTGACGTTTGCCAACAGAGTTCATCCCCCATTCAGCAAAAAAGACATGAATGAACAAGATTTCTTTGACAAACGCTATCGAATGTTCAAGAAGAAGATTCAAAACGTCGTTAAGGAAGTCGGGGTACCGGACGAAGTGCTCTCTTTTGTGCCATTTGTAGCTACTGGAGACTTGAGTGAGCCAAGACTAGCAGGTATCCACAACTGGTTGTATGCTTTTTGGATTACAACGTTCAAACGTTTAAACAGCAGAGCGAGACCCGCGTTTCTTATTGCAAACATTACTCGCTTTAACTGCATTTCATCGTCAGATCAAGAAGTATCCAGAAATCTTTTGTCAAGAAGAAGCCTGCCATCAGGTGAGCAACGGGGAAGAAATCAACTTCAAAGGCAAGAACAACGAAGAAGTTTCCAGGGATTCGAACTCTACCATCGTGATCGTGGCAATGCCGATGATAATATCGAGAGTGAAGGTGACCGCCGACCAGTTACTAGAAGCATTTCCATGGCAGAGACGAGTGCACCTCCAAACAGAGAGCCAGAACCAAATACGCCGGGGAATAGGCAAGTTGCCCCTACTCTTGACCTGGACGAGCCATCTGCTAATGAGCTTTTAATAATGATTCTAAATGAGGTATGTCCAGCAGCTGTTAGAATGATCGTCGAGCGTTCTTTCCCTGGAACTGGTCAAATAGCTTCAATTCTAGTTAACTGGGTGATCCGTTTTATTAAAAAATGGCTTCGGAATATTTGCGTAAATGAAAGTGGCTCTGCAGAGGAACAGCAAGAGGCTGAGGTGGAAAACGACTGAATAGCACGAGAAGCGTTGACAAGAAACTATTTTTCACATAGGCAAGGTGATAACTGATCGATTAGAAGCACTGTGTCTTAAGTCAACAGTTTTTTAATGTTGTAATGATACATAGTAGAGACAAAGAATTTAAAACTTTTCGGTTGAATCTCGTGCAGAGTGCACGGCTTTATGAGTAGACACAATTTCCATTTATTTAGTTTATTTTAGGTCCTCGTCAAAGGATAACATTTCAATTCACAATAGGACTTTGTGAAGGACATTATTTTAATGCCTTAGTTTCCCCAACTCAGTTAAACAGTTAAAACTTTATATAACGACCATATATTAAGAGACCTGCACCTCCTATCAAGTGTCCAGTTTGCATATTTCCGAATTTCCGCCCTTACGCTGTATTTGCCACTTGTATAAAAGCTGTCACCTCTTTTAGGCATTGGCGGCCACCCATTAGCAGTCCCGCTTGCACAGCTTTGTTACCTTTACCTGAAATCAGCGATCACACTTGAACGAAAACCTAACACCACATATCATTTTACGATTTTATCGGCTTGAAAAGTTCTTTTGTCATTTAATTACCTTATTCTTCAAGCAAAACGTTTAGGCGCCACGAGGTCGAATGGCCATGAACGCTATCTTTAATATTTGGCGTTCAAAATCACGGATCAGTGTAGAAGGTCTGTGTGTTTTTACCCATTATTTCATTGAGAATTGCTACACGAACGTTTGTTTTCTAAATACGCACGTTGATTGTGCAAGCTATAAAGTTATTGCCGTGCAAGAATTCACTGAACCACGCACGATATTGAGATCTCCCATTTACGAGTTCGAGTGTTCTTACATCCACATACAGTTACAAAAGTAAAAGCTTCGTTTGTTAAAGGTAGAGGTCCCTTGATTGTGTTACTGTTGACTTGGGTGGGTCGCTCGTGTATGCTGTAATAATACACGTTGACGAAAATGACATTCGACCACGCCAGGTAGTGTTTTTGGTGAAACTGAGGGTGGAACTTAACCAAAGGTTCGACTGCACTGAAGCGCAGCAAATTGGAAGGGCTTTATGAAGCACAATGCTAAACCTCGTGTAAAGAGAATTTTTCCTTCATTTGACTGGTTCGAACTTTTTTGGGGGCTTATGGTCAGTTTTCTTGCATAAAGGAGGAGGGGTGGCCTCATGATCAGTGCGCTCGACTCCGGAGCGTGCGGTCCGGGTTCGATCGAGCCATTGTGCTTTGTTCTTGGGCAAGACGCTTTACTCTAACGGTGCCTCTCTCCACCCAGGTGTATAAATGGGTACTGGCGAATTTAATGCTGGGGGGTAACCTTGCGATGGACTAGCATCTCATCCACGGGGGAGCAGAAATAGTCCTAGTCGCTTCATGCTACTGAAACCGGAATAAGTTCCGGCTTGGCTCGTATGCAGACTTTACGTAACCTAAGGGTGTTACTTATATACAGGTTCGACTGCACTGAAGCGTAGCAAATTGGAAGGGCTTTATTAAGCACAATGCTTAGCCTCTTATAACGAGAAATTTATCCTTCATTTTATTGATAGGAACGTTTTTGGGGCTTATGGTCAGTTTTCTTGCATAAACGTTGAGGCTGCGTGGCCTCATAGTTATGGTGCTGAATCTGCAAAGGACAAGATGAATTTGTGTTTCGACTCTCGGATCAAACCTTTAAAGCTTTATAAAAAGCCACCCGGTTAGCCTTCCAAAGGTCGCCAGTTGGGATTCGCTCTATTTTCGACTTACGAAACCCAAGTAGACTCTGTGCTGTCACATATGGAGACAGAATAGTAGACGCTAATGTTTAGTAAGTTCTGTGAAATATAAAACTGAATATATTTTTGATAGCATGGATATTGTGTAGGGTGCGGTTTTAACACATGTGAAAATGGAGCTAATCATAGAAAAAGAGAGTTCCTGTTCCTGACACATAATCCTGGAGACATGCGAGTAGTTTACGAGTTCTGTTGTCCAAAGAAAAAAGCTCTTGCTTGTCATCAGCACGTGGCCAGAAAAATGCGTTATGTCGCTTAGCAACCTCTCTTACTGAATCACTGGCTCTTCAGATGCTATATGACTAGGAAGGTTACCGATAGCCTGCGAACACAGAGTATTTCCGGCCTTATTTTCAGCGCAGACAAACGACATAATAATATGTTTATTCAAACCTCTTGCAGTACATAGGTACGGGATTACAGGTTTGGTCAGCAGTAAATAATACTAATAACTATACTTCCATGCAAATATGAAAATGCGAAAGTCACGGATATCAAGCTATAGTGTCACAACCGTCGTATACTTGTTTGTGATGAAGTCACCGAACCTATTGGTGGCTCTGGCGCGGACAGTTAAATTCCTAGGTCTCAATGGGTGATTGGTCTGCACATCAGGCGTGAGACATTTAAGGAGTTTATAGACAGGATTCACTGAAGTCAAGGTACAATTAAACTTGCGACACGCGGAAACTCTTCTTTCCTGCAGCGATTGTATGTTAGCCATGCGAAGCGCCTCACTATAATGTAAGCCTGGGAATGTAATACAAAGGGCACGCCTTTGGACCCTTTCGATGGTGGCAGAAAGGTACTGTCGCTAGTTTGCGAAGACTGCACCGGCATATTCTAGAATTGGCCTCAAAAGTGAGCAGTATACTGTGACTATGTCAGAAGAAGGAGCACCGCTACGCTTTAGTGACGTAAGAGCGCGGAGACGTCGGTTGGCCGTCGCAGTGCACCGCCCACGTCAGAGCGTCACTTATATAAACGCCGAGAAACTTAAACGATCTGACTTGCTCTAAGATGGTGCCGCTTGACAGCCATAAATACGTCAGCGTTCACAGGCAAGTTTACCGTGGGCAGTGATCCATTTTCCGCCACAGCCGTTCGTCAGTTAGCAGACGAACGTTTTCTGAGTGAAGGTCGTAAAGGCGAACCCTGCCTTAGTTCAATATCCTTGGACAGAAATATTCACATGCTTGACGCCAGGATTATTACCTTGCCACACTCCTGAACACCTGACCTGTTGAAAGGGATACGCAGCAACTCTTAAAACCTTGTGATAGAGGTGTTGCTGTTAGCCCTAACCTATCAGTACTGATACAAAAAGACAAAACAACAACAAAAAAAGTCACATTCAGTTGATGTTAAAGCGTTACAGCGTATTCGTTTTAGAGCCCGTAAAGTTATTTCAAGATGTAGCTTCGCTTAGTGGCCTACATGGTTGGCTGATCGCCGTAATTTGTCCCATAGTAGTGTGCGCCTTATGTGACTGGCAACAAATATAATTGGTGTGTTGTTGTGTAACAAAACTGAATCAAATCACGGTGTGTACTTAAGGACGTTCGCGGCCAAAATACCGTACTCGTTTTAGAGAGAAGGCGCACTGAAGACCATTGGTTTTAAGAAGCTTTTTCCGTCTTAAAACGATCTTAGCTTACAACTATCTGCAATAGAGGGAGCTGCTTTAGTCACATTTACATCACTGATGTAAATGTACTCAACTAAACTAAGTTTATTAAGTAAACGTCTGCAGCTGATGTCGTTCTTTCAGGTGGAATAGGCCTTGACAAAGAATACTTTAGTCTTGCCGGTCCACATTCAAAGAAAACTTCGGTCACACAAGAGAAGAAAAAGCAAAATATTCGGAACTTCTTGTTATAATAGAGAAAATCAGTGAAGGAAGTGATTTATGAAAAGAAAAGAGGGGCTCACCAACCATTTAAGAGAGTAAACTGCAGGTGAATTAAACACAACCGGTACCAAGCCCTACGCTTGCTTATATTCCGTTGTTGCTTAGCGCACGCGCATGATGTACGACGTGTGTGACGTTGGGACATGAATTATGTGCGCAGTAAGGATGCGCAGAAACCGTGAATGGGCGCGAACGTTCTTAAGTTACCTTGAATGTTTTATCTTTACCGACAGTATTATTAAAATAATACTATAGATATCGATAAAGCTAGTTGACCTTTTGAGCGTTAACTGTTCACCCAGAAATGAAGTGATATACTCTCCTTTACAAATGTATGGAAATCTTCCCGAGGAGAGCATCATTGGAAAAACGTTGTTTTCATTCCACTGGATTAAGAACATCACGTGAATTATTAAAAACAATGACGTTGTAATTAAATTCTAACCACGTAACTCGACCACAATCTCGCAACTTTAGGCTCAGAAACTGTCGGCCCACAGCAATTACCGATAAAGGTTTAGTACAGTTTAGTCATCAAAGAAAACCCCTTTGGCCAACGAGGGCGCCAACGACTGAAAGCTTTGTTCAGTTGTTAACTTGGTTGTGTTCGCGAGTGTAAAGAAGGTACGTATTTTATCGTTGTGCTAAAATAAGTACTGCATAGTCACAAACCAAAGGGTCTCCTCGGCCAGAGTCATGCCTCGGGGCACAAGTACCTTGAAGAGTTGAGTTATTTGTTCCGGTTTTTCACAAAAGAAGCCGGAGAATCGATAAGGATATTACCTTCAGGAAATCAACTTCTTTTAGCTTAGGAGTCTCATTGAATAGTATGATCAGTCTCAGACGAAGGAGGTTTGGAATTACGCAAGTCCTAGCTACCTTAGGTCATTACGCACTTGAAGGCGCTTTCCAAACGCTAATGACTCAACAAATCTCTATAAGCCATATGCGTCATCGAAATTTGGTTTGGCTGAATGCTTAACCGGAGTCGATTAAAAGTTACGTAACGTATGCAACGAGTAACAAGAGAGATTTATTCTCTAACATTACTAGATGAAGACTGTTCGGTAAAGATACTTGAACCCCCTGATGCCAACGAAAAACAAAAAAAGCTGTCCTTAGCTTTTCTAAATTAACAAACGTGCTTTAAAATCCATATAATCAACGAAAAAATTTACATTGTTTTCATTGCGTGGCCATGAACACACCCTCACTACACCCCTGCCATGCCTGTTGTATTCCTTCAGTACGCCCTCACCTTACCCTCGCTTCATCCCGATACACCGCTGTTACACTTTCGCCTTCAAGGCAGCAACCCGACGGCTTTCTATTATGAGCCACTGAACACTGTTTTTGATGCGTTTGCCATGCATGGTAGATGGTATCTCTCTTGATATCGATATTAATTTGAAGCAATAACCTTGCTGTCTGAAGGAGTCAGGGTTCCGCTAGTTTTATTTTGCGTGATTTATACCTGGCTGCGCTTTTGTGGCTTCCAACATATGCCCAAAGGGCATCGACACAATGACATTCGTCGCTCGAAATGGCTTCCGTGGGAATATTTAGCTTCGAATAACTTTTCCGCAACAGAATTGCCAAGAACTTGAATTTTGTAATCGAGTGCTTTCTTGGTGATATTGACGGGCTGTGATAAGTTAGATGCTGACCCAGAATTTCTAATGAAATCATCAATTAAAACTGGATTTTGTATTAGTCAGACCGATTTATCTTCATTAAATGTGCCTTTTGAATTTTGACAAGTATAAAGTAATTAAACTTAGTATTTAACTGTAAAACCTTTGCGATCTTTCTTACGAATTGTACTGAGTATTTTATCATCAGAGTTCAAGTAAGACTGCCACGATGATTTAGTTTCATTTTTGGTTTCTGCTGCGTAAAATGTCGTTGATCATCACACTTGCCTTGTGAAAATACTAAAAATAGGATTAGCTCCTATAAAAAGGACTTGCTTTTTATTTTAAGTAACTATTGTAGTTTTATATCCATTGAGCTTACATTGTAGGCGAAAAGAAGATTGATTGATCGTAGTTCGATTCGATTCAAGTAAAGAAGACCAATTGAACCTGTCAATTGCAATATCGGGAGCTTCTTATAATTGGGTCTTGAAACTTGCCGTCGATTGCTTTATTTATCAGACGCTGTACACACCCGCCAGATTAGAGGTGAAACAGGTAATCTTGCATTTTATCTAATTAATCATCTTAATCCTAAGCAAATCATAAAAGTAAGAGCATTTTTTTAGTTAATCATCATCAAAACGTTCATTGTTCAAAATATTTTGCATTTGCCAGAATTCCGGATTTGGTTGGTGTAGGTATAAGGTAGTATAGCCAGTCCAGACAGTGTGCACGATTTGTTGTTAAGCGTGAGGTACCCTACCCTATTCACTCTTCAAAATCATGCTCATTGACAACCTTTACTCTTCTTGACATCAGAAACCAAGTCCTCTTCTTTCCGTGGCTTTTCAAAAATGTGGTATATGCTTGGCAGTCTTGGAGCCCCGGTGGCCTCATGATTATCAAGCTCGACTCCGGATCGAGCAGTCCGTGTTCGAGTCGTTCGGCGACATTGTGTTGTGCTCTTGGGCAAGACACTTTATTCTCACAGTGCCTCTCTCTATACCCAGGTGTACAAATGGGTACCGGCCAATTTAATGCTGGGAGTAACCCTGCGATGGAGTAGCATCCCATCCGGAGGAGAGTAGAAAGATTCCTGGTCGATTCATGCTACAGTAACCGGGATAAGCTCCGGCTTGATGGGCCACTTGGCTCGTATGTAGACTTTACCCTTTTAAGCACAACAGTCATTTACATCATTGCTTGTGGAGAGCTGAGGATATTAACCTTATCCTTCGATATTCACGTCCACTTAAGAATTAAGACGAGTGGTAATCATCGGCACCGTCATTTATCGTAATCGCCGTTGTTCTGACCATCATCTTACTTTATGGTCGTCGTTCTGTCATCAAATTCAGTCGTCATCGTCCTCAGGTGTTGTCGCTCTAGTCAATAACGTTATTATCGTTGTCGCAATCTTTGTTGTTACCTATCGCTGTCGCTCATCGTTCCGTCAGCATTCAGATTTCTAGGACGTCGTGTGCGCTGTTTACTGCACGACTGATTGTTTTGGACCCAAGGCAATCTCTGGAGGAGCAAGGAAGCTT
The DNA here is from genome assembly GCF_042242905.1 of Orbicella faveolata. Taxonomy (NCBI): domain Eukaryota; kingdom Metazoa; phylum Cnidaria; class Anthozoa; order Scleractinia; family Merulinidae; genus Orbicella; species Orbicella faveolata. The sequence goes on along the minus strand of NW_028301540.1, from coordinate 11,804,194 downwards.
TAGAAGTTGACAATAATTGCTTGATATTCCCTCTGAGAAATCAACTTAAGGTAGGAGACATTTGATTTACAACTCATGAGGTGATGTATAATAATTTAACCGATCGGTTTACAACAATCCATTTTTTTAAAAAATAGTTACGCGTCGATCCAGAAAACAATAATGACTTGTATTTCTGTTCTGGGAGTTCTTAGCTCTGCCAAAAGAATAAATGTCTCGCTATATTGCATATTTAACTTCTTCAAATTAAACATCTGGTAAATAAGCCTAACCTACCCCGCCCATGCTCAGCGATTGTGAGAGGTTGGTTCAGGCTATTTGGAATTTGCGTGATAAATCTCAATTACCAAGAGATACGTTATGGGTTTATTTAGTCTTTGTAGGAAATACTGATGTACAGATGAGGACACATTAATCATAATCAAAGTTTTAATTAAGCTGTTGATAGTGTGATATGGATAAAACTGTCTGAAAATACACGAAAATGCAGCAGCCACTACCCCAACACAAAAGACCAACGATTATCTTGGCTAAACAAAGTTTCGTTGCCTTTTTACTTTGTTGGGAACATCTTGTGTGTCTTTGCGGTTACTTCGCGTTATGTAAATGATGTAAATGTTGACCAAATCGTGGCTTCAGTCAAGGGCTTCTTAATTAACATCTTCCTTTACAAAGTTGTCACGACGTTGCATACGTGCTTGAATGAAGCTCACATGATTTCTTCCAAAGTTTCAAACTTCCTCCCCGGAAAACGCATCAAAGACTGAAAAAAAAAACAACTTGAACGAATGATCCAGAACTGGAGATCTGATCCTTTCAATAGCGCATGGATAGGGTGCAGTGGCGTCACTCAGACTTGGTTAATAGCAAAATCACTCAGACTTTCTGGCTGCAACCTAAGCACGTTGGTGCGTGCTTGAGTTCACAAACACCCATTTAATTCCCAAGTATTACCAGTGGCGCTTGTTTGGTGAGAATCAAATGTAGGATCTAATGCAAGACCGTTCTTGGAAAGACCACAAAAGGTGCGTCACACTTCCTAAAAGTGTAAACATGTATCTTGGGAGTCAGGGCGAGTTATTTTAATCGTTAATAACCGCGAATCTGTCTCGTGCTCTTCTCATTGTAATTGGCTATTTCAACTAACAAAAGACATTGGCAAAAAAATGTTAGGTTACAAAACAAACCATGTCTGTTTTGTTACACCGGTTACGTCTCTATTGGATATCATAAATTGCTGATCTTGATTCACTGAGATAAATTCTTCCTGCAGCTTAATGATTCCTGCGTTGTAAAAGTTATCAACCGTGAAATAACTTCTTAAAATCGCCATGCATTTGAATAGTTGTCACCTTAGTAGCGGAAAAATGGCTGCAATGGCTGACATAGGTAACCGAGTGTATCACTGCTCTGTTTCCTGATAGAAGCACGGCGAAAAAAGAAATGAAAGGCAAAATTCAGCGAAGGCTGTAAGAGCTGTTTGCCCAAGGGCGACGAACACGAAGTACAAAGCCCATTTTCGTAGCTGACTTGTCTTTCTTGTTAGAGGTGGGGAGGAGTTGGCGCAAAATGAAGACTTGAGATAAATATAGATTAAGACCTGTGAAGGATAAAAACACATAGGTTAAATTCCCGAATTTGAGGGTTCTCTTTCCTCATAATCAGAGATATTTAGTTCTGCATGTATCCAACACCTATAAAAATCGTATTTATCAGAGGTGGAATTTTCGTCTCTTTTTTAAGCTAATAAAGCAGTGGCATCAGTTTGGAACGCTGCCTTTTTTAGGCATTAGATTGCAAATATCACTTCATAAAATATAATACACAACAAGCACCATGCATTTGAACAAAAGAGTTAAAAACAACCTTTAATCAATGAAAGACTCCTACCAGATTAATTTAGTGGAGTAAGTACATCAAAGAATGCAGCCCAATTGGCGCGTTTCGAGTGCCTTTCTAGAACCTTACGAGTACTATAATTTAAATGACTATTCAGTTTAAAAGAATTTGCAACGTCATGAACGATCGATGACCAAATTTAAGATTCACTTAGCACTGTGTTCAACAACTAAAATTGTAAAAACCGTATGTTGTAGTTGCTAAATATACAATGAAAAAAAAAACAACAAAACAAACAAACAAACAAACAAAGAAAAGAAAAGAAAAATCCAAAACAACAACTTAATTTGGCAGCTGCTAAAAACATTGCGTACATTAGTGAAGTTTTACTTATTGTTCAAACAAACCCATTATCAAAAATAACAGTTTCTATCACCACAAGAACTGATATAAAAATTTTCTGGCCATAAATGTTCATTCTATTCCTGACGCTTCAATTTTATAGTTCTCGGGAAAAGATTGAAACACTGTTAAATCGAGTACTGTTAAAGCACGTCTAGCGAATTTTAACAATAATTTATCGATTTTTTATTGATTGATTGATTTATTTGCAAATGATATTGATTCTTCTTTTCCTTCACTCATTCTAGCATGACATTTCGTTTGATCCTTTGGTTTATCATGATTAATTCATCCGTAATTCCTCATGGGTTCTAAATCATCTCTGATTTAGAAACTTAGTATACATGACAATCTAAATAAAGCGGGTACTGATCTTTTTATTCTCTACAAGCTATTTCTAATCTACAAGTCTGTGGGTCACAGAAAGCAGTCACGTTTTTCGCATCTTGAAAAGTTTACCCTAAATTTTTCAATTTCGTCGTTTGTAATCCGCGACAATCGTCTCTCTTTAGTGTTTTTTTTCCCTAAGCAAACTATTATTTTCAGGTTTCCTTCAATTTAAAAAGTAATTTTGTATGTAGCCAAAATAACTCAAAATACCGTGACTGTTGACTGTTGACCGGTGGATGACACTCAGGTGTACAGCTGTTTTAATGAAAGCTACTCACAAGAAGGACCGTTTAGTTTTCAATATTTTTCACAATACAACTTATGTAAATATGGTTTATTCTGAGTTCATACTGCTGGGATTAAAAGAAGGGTAAAAGAAAGCCCATTTATACATCAGTGACGGCAACCCGCTATAACTCTCTGGTTGTCCTATATAGAAAAACTAAATCTAATATCAAAACAAAAGCAAAGAAACGTTCTGTACTGGTAGTTTCTTGTTATTGTTTCTCGATTAAGGTGCAATTAAAGCATGTACTAATAACGCAAATTTGCAAACAAAATATGCTCATACCAGCATATATACGATATATATTGCAATGTTTTCGTGAATCTTTTGGCGATCTACATTTCCTTTGTACTAACTGGTGTCGTGGTTAGAATGCTAAACACAAGAGCCCGAGGCTACGAATCTGCTAAAAAGAATAGCACTTTGTTTCACTGTGAACGTGAACAATATGACCTCACAGTGACAATTATTTCTGATTTCCTTTTCGCTATAATGAGTTCTTTGTTCGGGCTCAAATAAATTTTACGATCTTGAATAAATTACGTGATATTCTCTTGGTTTCTAATAATTGTTACCACAGCCATTTAAACAATTTACTGCTTGGGACTAAAAATATCGTTAGAGGTTGACAAGCTACGCAAAAGAGCAGCTTTCAATTAAGGTGAGTTTGACTAAATTTCTGTACATTGTTTTGATCTAAACTTGTGTTGATACATGGCGAGAAACAAGCTGCGCAAAATCAAAATCTTTCTTACATGTCCGTGTTCTTATCTGTGCAAATTGCCCTTTGTTCGGTGCTTAAAAGATCTTCATAAAAAGTACTTTGATTGTACTGCAGCATTGAAGCTATTAAAAGAGGGAGGGCTAGCTTCGACCGCTGTAGTTGTACGGGAGGCAAACATCAAACGGTAGAAGACAATTACGTGCTTACACTTGAGTAACGGACAAATTCGATCATAAATACGTAGTGTGAAAAGGCCGCATGGCTTATTAAGTCATGTTTTCTGTATGACGCTAGAAGGCAGAACTGACTTGCTGAAGTTGCAGGTTTTCCTAGCCGATCTCGACGAAGAGAGAGAGTGATGTTTGCGGAACAACGTTTATCGTTCTGAGATATCTTTAGTCTACGGATTAACTGCCATGAGACAAACCGCTGATTTGTTTTCAACGGTCGCTTTCAAGCAGATTTGTTCTTGCTCTTTACAATTCGTTAATCCTTGTGCCTCATCTTCTTTCTTTCCAATTTAACTTATCACACAATTTAGAAACTCCATGACGTCACCGCAAACACCAGTGCGTTATGGTTCATTAACTTCGCCCGTCACTATTAAGTTGTGTTCGCAAACACTTTTTGTACTCAAAAACAAAAGCAATTAAAGTTATCCAGTAAATGTTCTGCGCTTGGCTTACATGAGCTTGAAAACGAGAGACATCAGCATCACCTTGGCATTCTCTACATAAAACGACATGAAAGTTTCCCAAACGTTTTTCTGCCAAGAGTTTCAACATCACGTTGTCTGGGTCACTTCAACAATTAGCTCATTTGTAAAGGAAGGCTCGCGACTTCTAAATAAGGACATCGTACTCCTTACGTTTAAAGAATTATATCCAAAATGTCGTCTGTGAAAAGGGCTAAAAGCGCTAACAGTGACCAGTGCTAGGCTCATATACGTTTCATTAACGAGTGACATTTAGTGTCATTCAGACACAAGATATTCATTGGACGTGGTTTGACATCTTAGTAAATGACCTAACAGAGCACTAGTCTGCTGTAGCTAAAAGGTAACTGATCTTCCCGTCGCGAGGGACCTCTCGAGCTCCTCTCTCGCCAAAGTGAATACCGTGTACTAACATTTCGCGAGCTCAGGCTCGGCTTACAAACCAAAGCCGTGGTTACACGCGGTGCATGATAGCCCATGATAATCATACACTATCATAGGCGTGGGCAAACGGGAAACGTTACCATCGACTATCATGAAGAATTTGATCAAGCTCAAAGATGGTTTACGATAGTCGATGACAGTGCATGGTAGTTGGTTAAACGGAGGCACGTGCTACAACTATCCGCAACTATCATGCGTCGTTTGACCAGGGCTTAAGGAAAAAGAGGTCCATTTTAAAAAGTACATGCATTTTCTAAAACATCTTAAGTTTGTCTCAATGATAAAAAATGTCGCATAGCGGGACAGACAAGGAGAAAAATAACGTCGGAACCTCTGGTGGAAGTTGATGACAACTGTTGACGAAAGAGTTTCTAATCCCAATCTCAGGAAAATAGCCTTTAAACGTCCGAAAAAAAATTGTTGCCAAGTTATATCAGAGACAACCTAACAAGATCCTTATTTTAGAGGTCGCTTTCCTCGTTGATTTAAGAACTGGTTCATTCTTAGCGTTCGAAGTTCATAACAATTTGTTATTTTTGCTTAGAGCGACCGAAATCAAATTTTGGTTAGTGCGGCGATTTGCACATGTCATTTTTAGGAGATTGGACGTGCGCCCTTGAGTCATGGTTGATCGTTCTCGCTTTACTGATTTAGATTGCGCAATTTATCTGGCTATGCTATAGAAATGTTTGGATCGCTTTCCACATCTGGAATTACGAGGCAAGCTACATACAGCATATGTGTTCAGAAAATAGAACCATATCCTCACTGCATACTCATTACCCCTTCGCATAAGATTAAAGTGCCAATGAAGTAAAAAATAATTCCTGCTTATTTGAAAGGCCTTTCAAAGTAAAGAAGAATGGCGTTTTCCTTTTTGGAATACCTTTTTTCGTTTTAGAGATATTCACGTTTTTGTATTATGCAAATGAGGAAAGTGATGACGTCATAGGTGGTTCCTCTAAAACAGCACAACACTCAATCGAGAATAACTCTAGAAATATTAAAGCAGTGTTCTTCAAACTTGGAACGAGCAATGCTCATCACAAAAGAAACAGAATGACACCTACTATGTTGTTGCCATGGCAACACTCTTGGCTCCAGTCTCTTTCTGTGAAAAACCAAATATTCCCATTTGCAACCTTTTCAAGTGGGACAGAGGGTCTTGCTCGGAACACACATGGTTCCCATATTGTCTTAACTCTCCCCATTAGATTGGTGGGAGTGGATGATCCTTGTTTAAGATAAAATCTGAGAATTTAAGTCTTAATTAAAACAGAACCAGCGGCAAAACTGTTGTCATGGCAATGACACGACGGGGGTCATTATGTTTCTTTTGTGATGTACATTTCTGGTGCCAAGTTTAAAGAACACTGCTTTAATATTTCTTAAGTTATTGTCGATTGAGTGTTGTGCTGTTTTAGTGGAACCACCTATGACGTCATCACTTTCCTTACAAAAACGTAAATATCTCTCAAACGAAAAAAGATATTCCAAAAAGGAAAACGCCATTCTTCTTTATTTTGAAAAGCCTTTCAAATAAGCAGCAATTATTTTTTACTTCATAGGCACTTTAAGTTATGGGAAGAGGCAGCGACTGACGAGGAAGTAGGCATGCAACGGCCACCAGGGGAGGTGGGTGGATAGCAAAAGATGACTGTCTTTGTGGAGCACAGGACGAAAAGACCACGGTTCAAGCGAAACGACCTAATTTAAACTCCAAATGGCTCAAAGCATTACCGACGCTACCAGCACGGGCGATAACGGGAATAACACGGAAATAATAGTATCTTTTGCAATGAGCTAATTAATTATGCAGTGAGAATAGCCCAAAGAAAATACGCGCGCTGATTGGTTTAAAATCGTCTTACTATTAAACAATTAGATTATGAGGTCGAGATTTCTATTGCGCGATAGTTGACGAGGGCGCAGCCTAAGTCAACCATCACGCATAGAAATCGAGAGCGAATAATCTAATTGTTTTAGTATAGATCTGCAAGTCGTTCAAAACTTTATCTAAATCCTCATCACAGACACTTCGAAAACGCCAAGAGGCAGCTGTCATTTTGTTAACAAGGGCACACTGCTAGGCTACTCACTATTTATCACAGAATAGATGGTGAGTAGCGTAGCCAATCAGAGAACGGAATTCCTGATAGAACGCTAGTAGTAGAAACACAGAACGAGCTGTTGACGTAATAATGTCACGAGCAAAGAGAATTTACGTTTTGATGATCAGAGTAAACAAGTTGTTTTCTTCTTTTTCTTCGCGGTATTTTCTAATCGAAAGAGCTGTGGAAACACAGTACAGCACACAGCACAGCACACAAGGTACATGTCTTCTATTTATCAAAAGATTCTGTTGAAGGACACGGCAGTCTTTAAAGGGAATCTTGACTAAAAAACAGTTTTGTTTTAAATCCCAAGCTGGTGTTTGTGTTAAATTGTTTCAGTGATTTGAAGTCGATAATTTTTTGTCTGTTTTGAATGCTGGATGTTTCTTTTCAGCTATTTTAGGAGTCCAAGTTTCCCGCGGGCCCCCATGTTTATTTTTGCAAAGTTTGATGGGACATTTTGTTGTCAATACGCAGTTGGATACTTTTAAAATACAGCATTGCGTGAATCTAGAGATATAAAAGTGCTTCTAATTGTTTATAATTCACATTCCAGCTGAACATGGTCCATCCTCTTTTGTAAACTCCATTTCGAGATCTCTGACCACGCAATGACATCATAAATTACCATAAAGTAAACATGGCGACGCCCAGGTGATTTAAACTGAAAACTAAACACTTCTTATTTGAACTAAGAACAGAGATATCAACTTAAGAGTCTCTGTCCATGAAAATGGAAAATAACTCGGCAAGGATCGAAAATTCGATTTCGCTCATATTTTTATGGTAGATAGGCTAGGGCATGACAAAAACTACTGGATAGTTTTTTTGGCAAAATATCCTTTTATTTCAAAGAAATATGCAAATTACCAAATACCGTTAAAATCGTCATTTGACGCACCATTTTATTAAACAAGTTTGAGAGCCTCGCATGCAAAACCACATCATTCTTCCGTCTTTAAAACACTCAAATATTTTTGTGCAATGTTTAAATGTGTACTGGGTTGATTTTAGGGAATGTTGCGTTGTCTTTTTGGGTGCACAATAATTAAATTTCGAAGACATGTATTTCATTCACTTAAAAGTACTTCGTGAATATAATTAATTTTCACCATGTGCGAAACTTTCAAATGGACCAAGCTTCTGGTGGTTGAATTGCAGAAGGATGGTCTACAGATTCCTGTAAATATTTCTTTGGGCAAATGATTGTGAGCGACGCGAGAGCTTTTCAAAGTACGTCAAAAATGCAAATATTTGACCATCCGTCGTCAAATTTCAATTTACGGGTTAGACGTATATTTTAGCATGCGCCACATGACTTGACCTATGTTAAGCTGAAATAGACACAGAGCTGATAATTTCGAAATGTTCTTACCTTATTTGCTGTAAAAGGCAGGTCCAAAGCCGATTTGACGTGTTTCTAGTCGATCTCTCACCATTCGTCGCAAATAAAGCATATGTTCGCTTTTGTTTACACAAGGTTAACATCCGATGTACATCGCCTACTGTCAACCTAATATTGGTCGAATACTATGAATCTGTGACCATCTTTCTGCGCGTATGAACATCACTGCATCAAAGTCTAAAACGGCTGAGACATTTGTAGATAGTTGCTCGCTTTGCGCTGCGCCAAAATATTGCGTTTGATCGATTGCTGACCATTGCTGATAAGCGTGTCGGCGCAGGACAATGTTACAGCCGTTGTTGTTCGTCACGCAGTGCTGTCACGGCATATGCTACACATTTTGATCTATTTTGTAGAGTACTCTCAGCATAAGTGAAACAATTTAATCATTGTTCTTCTGTTTTTTCATATATATAATAATATATGTGTATATTTATATAATCATATTCTATAGTGTACGTGGCCTCGGTCCATATCACGTTTGTTGTACGTTCTGATGTTTCAGACAACAGCTGATAAAGCTAGTACCTGTACTCACTAGAATTTTAAGACTGAATCGCCATAAAAAAGTTATAGATTAATGAAGCAAGAACTACCTGAAATAAAAATAGGAAATCACAACGTGTCTAATTCGTGAGAAAAACAGACTAAATTTAATTAGTAATTACGTGAGTAAGTAGCCCTGGCCATGCCATTTTGTTTGGCGTATCAGTTGTTTGCTTAGTGGCGAGGCATTGGTATGTAACAGAAAATAGAGGACTGTTGTCAATACAGTCCAAAATTATCGTCAGTAAAATATTGTAAATAAAACACCTATTGACCGGTTACCTCCGCGACCATCATTTGGTCATTCCCATAAGGGTTTCATTATTGTCTTTACCCCTATTAAGCGGCCACCCATAATTTAAGAACTTTGTTTTGGAAAGGGCGATGGCAGAGAAGAGTCTGAAATTGAAGGTGCATGACGAGTGATAATTCAAACACACGTCTATCATGATTGTATTGAATTGACTCCATGTTCACCAAGAAATTTATAGCCCGATAGTGAAAAATTAAATATTCAAGGTACACCAACCTCTATTTAAGCGGCTAGCCCCATTAAGCGGTCGCCACCCATTTCCCCGGGGATAGCCCACTGTATTACATGTAAACCAAAAATAATTGCATAGCGCGAAAAGACCTAGGTATGAGTTTAGCTTTACAGTATTACGCAGGGGCATGTAGGTAGCGGTGGTCGAGTAAAAGATAACAACAGGGGCAATGGTAAATTATTCATTCTTTTCATTTCTTAATTTAATCTCTTCCTACTCAACCCGATTACGTGCTCCCAGTGATTGCAAGCCTTACGGAACCTTACGTATCAGGATAGAAATTGTCCCACCCCTACCCCCTAAAATGGGATGACAGAATTGCGTGACGAACAAGGAACCGCTGCAAGCAAGGATTCAAGCCATCAAACCATGATGATCAAACGTAATATTTTGGTGTAGTGCAAAGCAAGCAACTATCTACAAATGACTTAGCCGTTTTTGACTTAGATGCAGTGGTGATCATATGTGTCGAACGAGGGTCACAGATTCATGGTATTCGACCGTTAAATAAGTTGACAGTTGGCGATGTACATCGGACGTTATGTAAACAAAACCAAACTTCTGCTTTATGTGCGAAGAATGGTGATAGAAACACGTCAAATCGGCTTTGGACCTGCCTTTTACAGCAAATGCGGTTAGAACATTTCGAAATTATCAGCTCTGTGTCTATTTCAACTTAACATAGGTCAAGTCATGTGGCGCATGCTAAAATATACGTCTAACTCGTAAATTGAAATTTGACGACGGATGGTCAAATATTTGCATTTTTGACGTACTTTGAAAAGCTCTCGCGTCGCTCACAATCATTTGCCCAAAGAAATATTTACAGGAATCTGTAGACCATCCTTCTGCAATTCAACCACCAGAAGCTTGGTCCATTTGAAAGTTTCGCACATGGTGAAAATTAATTATATTCACGAAGTACTTTTAAGTGAATGAAATACATGTCTTCGAAATTTAATTATTGTGCACCCAAAAAGACAACGCAACATTCCCTAAAATCAACCCAGTACACATTTAAACATTGCACAAAAATATTTGAGTGTTTTAAAGACGGAAGAATGATGTGGTTTTGCATGCGAGGCTCTCAAACTTGTTTAATAAAATGGTGCGTCAAATGACGATTTTAACGGTATTTGGTAATTTGCATATTTCTTTGAAATAAAAGGATATTTTGCCAAAAAAACTATCCAGTAGTTTTTGTCATGCCCTAGCCTATCAACCATAAGAATATGAGCGAAATCGAATTTTCGACCCTTGCCGCGAAATTAAGAATTTGTCTGATTTTTACGGGCAGGCACTCTTAAAGGCCCAGGATCAGTTAAAGAGAACCATTAGGTATACTTTGAACTTGAACTACTTTTCATCCAAGATTCCCTTTAACAATGAACGGTCACTGGCCACAACCAGCCTACTAATCTGGCCTACTAAACGCTACGTTTATTGATTGAAATTTCTAGGAAATATGTCATGGAAGAGGTTTTATCCCTGTTTCCGTCAGACGCTACCAAAAATTAAGTTGAAATGAAAGTGTGGTCTTTCAAAAATGCTTAACCAAGTTTACTCTGCCATCTTGCGAATCTGTACTGTCTTCATTATAATCGTGAAACGTTTCCATTATCTATTTTTTTTTTAACCTTTAGGTTAAATTTATATAATTTTTTCACATTTATTTCTGAATGTGCAAGAATTTTTCTACATTCAGTTAGAAACATAGAAAACGTTTTGTCACGGTTTGTGGTTTCTAAAAGTCCAAGAATGTGATGACTACACGTTTAGAAGCCTAGAAAACTAACTGTTACGGTTGCTGCTTTCTAAAAAGCCAAGGATGTGATGACTTCACGTTTAGAAGCCTAGAAAAATAACTGTTACGATTGGTGCTTTCCAAAAAGCCAAGAATGTGATGACTCCCCGTTTAGAAGCATAGAAGACTCACGGCTACGCTTGGTGCATTCTAAAAAGCCAAGAATGTGATTACTTCACGTTGGTCGCGTGCAGACAGCACAGGAAAGCAATGCACAATGATGCATGTATACCTCACGTGAAGGGCCGTTGCTCTTGTCTTTAATTTTTTTGATTAGAGATGTTTCCTTGCGGTGGTCGTCGTCTACAAGCCCCTTACAATGTCAGACAATGCATGACCATGGCAATTAAAGGGGATGATTTTCCGAAAGAAACCAACAGAGTTTTGTACTTAAATATGAACGAACTAACTGGGCACCCTTTCGTGCATCTCTTCTTGGCTCAACTCTCATGTAAAAAACCTAAAGTGCAATATAGTGATATACCAATGCTGAGAATTACGACCATCGAAACCACTCGAACTGAGATGAAATCACGTGTCATCAAGTTGTTGTGAGTGCCTGAAGCCCTCGTCGTAGGGCAGAACAGCAGTCATTTCGTCAAGTGCGTCATTAGTGTAAACATCAATGCACGCAAAATAGCATTAAGAAAAGCTATATCAGTAGATTACCCCTTAAATGTTCTATTTCTGAAGTGACCGACAAAAGTATTTCATATAGGCTTTGGGTCGTTTTATGAGACATGCGGCATTACACGTTCTGATAATGGTGCAGTAAAACATCTTGTCAGAATATGGCGGCAGTCCGTAGGGGATGGTCCTCTCTTGCACCTTCGTACCAAATTGATGTGAAGTGTTTACAATTGCGGTGACTCCACAAGGTACCATTCATTCTAGGTCACGCGAAGAAACTGGGTAGGAGAATTTACTCAGTGATATTTTCTTGTGTGTGCTAATTAGGATGCATGATACAACCGTTTTTAACACGAAGAGGCAAGAAGTACCGGCAAACGTTTCTTGTATTTTTTTGTATGCACATCAAGTCCTCTTCTCCTTCTAGTCCATATCGGTTTTGCGTATTTGCCAAATATAAGCTAGTTTAGAAAATCTCAGTTTTCACCGTGTTAAAAAGAACTACAAGCTGAAGGAACGTGTATCTTTGATGTCGTGTACTAGTTAGGTTACGATGAAGAGGCGAGATATACTGGCAATGTTGCCTGTGTGAACATCAAGTGTAAGTTCCACCTCCTACTTTGCCATATCGCTTTTTAAGTGTTTACAAGTTACAAGTTGCAGTCATTTGAGAACGTACCATTTTGACTGTTACAAAGAAAATATAAGTACAAGTAGCGGGAATGTTTGCAAGCAATGTTGTAATTCTCAGAAAAGTTAATTATGACGCCAGATGCTGTTTAAGATCACATGGCAAGAAACTCTAACAAGTTTCGTGTATGGAGGTAAATCAGTTTCTGGTTCCGTATACTTGAATGCAGAATATGTTGTAGTGCTTCATACATTATATGTAAAAAGTTCAAGACCACTGTCTCTCTCTTCATGTGAATGTTCAAGACTGGAAACAGCTTTCGAAATATGTTAGTTTAGATGGACTTGTTTTGATCATTACGTCGCACATAGTTGCCCATGCGTGGGCTGTTTTCAGTTGTTGTACAGTTGCTCTGATGAGGACGAAAACAAAATCGGTAATGAACCTGCTGTTATTACGATGTGTCTAGCAAAAGAGCATATCTTTAATTTCTTGAGGTAAATCAGTTTCTGGTTCCGTATGCTTGAATGCAAAATACGTTGTAGTGCTTAATATATTATATGTACATGTACAAAGTTCAAGACCACTGTCTCTCTCTTTATGTGAATGTTCAAAACTGGAAACAGCTTTCGAAAAATGCATGGCAGTTTAGATAGACTTGTTTTGATCATAACGTCGCACATAAGTGCCCATGCGTGAGCTGTTTCCAGTTGCTGTACAGTTGCTCTGATGAGGACGAAAAAACAGCAGTTATGAACAAGCTGTTACTACAACGTGTTTAGCAATACAACATATCTTTAATTTATCGTTATTATATTATATTCAACATCGTTACTGTATGTAACTGAACATGCTTCTTCCGTCAGGCTTTCATTTATCCTCTAGCTTGTACATGAACTCATGTACATTAAAATCCGCATGTAGAAATGCCACATGATCCGTGCCAGGCAAAAATAGCACACTAGGTAATCTTCTTGATGATATTTTCATGACATGATTTCCAACACTTGTTTTTCGAAGCTACTCAGGATTGTCATCATGACTTCATTGGGTCTCACATCTCATTCAAGTGCGTCAAAGCTAAGAAAAGGTCTGTCAAATCGGATTTAATTATTGTCAGCTGAATTTATCAGCCACCAGGAAGGAAATTAATCAAAATGTCGTCAACTAGAGCACGTCATAGGTATGCAGTACTCAAAGTTTAAACTCGACCCCCATCTGAGAAGCTCATCATCAGTTACATCGTAGGTAAGGTGGTTTGGAGCAATATTTTAAAGGTATTTAGTCATGGTATCGTACGCATAGCTGAACCTAACTACGCAAGAATAGAGCACAAAAAGTTATTTTTCCTGTGTGATTTACTATGGTTGGATTAATTTTTATCAATACCAGCAAAAGCGCCGAAATTTTGTCTAATTTAGCCCGTTAAACAAACGTATAATGAATAAGAAGTTTTCTCTTGATGTTGCTGATAGGTGTTGAAGCCATTTTGTAACTTCAAAGTGGATACCCATTTTCTAACGTCCCTAAATCAATTAGTAGGTCAGTGCATTTATGCCAGCCACAGTAGGCTTTTACAAAGGACACGTACTCGATACAATAATTTTACTGTAAATAAAATGTATGGTTTACTAAATTTGAGCAGTACAGTTACGATATTTGGCTCCGGCGGTTTTTTTCAGCTAACACTCCAAATCCTACACCACTTAGTTCCATGTGACCTAGCTTTATGTATGAACAGCAGAACACTGTTAAAAATTTGCATAGTCGGACGGCTAAGACAGAAGACAACGAATCATTAAGTAATGAACCTGTGGGTATGGCTTGTGACTAAGTGCATGTGTGTTCCTATTTGAACAAAACCCCAAGAAAGCAAGTCTGGAAGAGGCTCACCTTCAGTTGACATCGACAGTGTTGCTCACGTTGGAATATACACCAACCGCAGTTGAGCCCACTCTGTACGACTTATTTGGTTGATATCACAACATAACCTCTTCTCTTCGTAGGAAGGTACATTGGTTAATGTCATTATTTATAATTCATTTTAAAGTTTATATGCAAATCAGTCGTTTTGGAAACCAGACAGTTCCTTCTCAGATTATTCTGGAATCTCAATGGGTCTGACATCTCACTTAAGCTATTTAGAGCTCAAGGAAAAAGCGTCTCAAGTCATTTAATTGCTGTCATCTGGCTTAAAGACAAGCACCTTAATGACGCCCCCAGGAACGAGGGCTACATTGTAGTGCAAGACAATCCAAGTAGATAATCCTAACGAACCTTCATCAACTGGAACTCAGTTCTGTGAAATCAGCTGCCCATACTCGATTTTTTAACTCAACCCACAAGAAGTCTTCCCATTACATCTTAGGTAAGACATTCCGGGTGAAAGCAAATATTCCTGTTATGTAGCGTACAGCAACTTAATTTGGAAACAATGCAATAACTGACAACAAAATCATGACAACAAAGTCATAAGTCATCACAGCAACTGGATAGTTATTTGTAAGTGACGTGGCATGTACCAGCGTCAGATAAATGTGATCTTGTCAGTGAAAACTGGAATCGTTTAGTCGATGGAAAATTGCCATCCTGGTTGGCATACAAGAAATGTGAATCTTTTATGCTATTCTATTATTCAGTATTGCGGCTATTGCTTTTAACTATCACTCCATATTCAAAATGAGTAGAAACTTTGCGCTGTCGAAAGGAAATGAGTAGTGCAATAAAGTGCATCAGATAGGGCCGCTATAGGTATCGAAACGACGGACGAAACACATGTGTACAACGTTACTGCTTTTCTCGTTGCTACTAAAGGCCTTTCTGGAAGTAAATACATTTGTACAATACAGGTAATTTTCGGGCAAACAAAATTGAACTGAGGAAGGCTGTCGAGATTCAGCGCCGTACGCCTGGATTAAGCTTATAATCTCAGCCTGCACTGCCTGCTTCTAAGCGGGCCGACTTTATGCATGAACAACACGGAACATGGTATGAAATTTGCATGATATATAAAAGACCTTAGGGCTCAAGACATCAATTAAAAGAGCGGTTTCTTAGAGTTCTGATGTGGTTTAAATTCCTCTTGGAGTAAAGTTACAAGGAAGAAAGGTTTTCGACAGTCACGCAAAGTCACACCCAGTTTTACCCTCTTGATTATGGGAGTATTTCATGTTCTCTTCTCTTGGTATCTGTGTCTCTGACAATTCATGCTAAAATATATAAAGTAAATCTTGTAAATTTTCTCACAAGAATGCTTTCGAATTTCTTTGTCTGAAAGCATATTTACACCATAAAAAAAGCATTTGGGGATCTCGAAGTATTGGTCGAGCTGTCTTTGCTACGACTGATATTGACGCTTCAAATGTTGCAGCTCTTAGAAAAAAAAAACCGTCATAGTTCTCTACGTCTTACGTTTCTCTTTAGGAAGAGTAACGACAAGTTTCCCAGGTGAGAAAAAGATACCATGTTAAATTGAATCTAAGTGAGAGTGGAGTTACATTATTTATTCCCATTATTTATTCCCATTATTTATTCCCATTATTTAGTCTATTTTAGTCGCGAACACAAAAAGCTATTAGATTATATCACTTAGCAAACGCTGCTTGCTTTCAGGATCATTGACAGAAGGGATGAGAATTAGCTGTAGTTGAATTGTGCTACTTTTTCAATCTCACCATTCCATTGAAAATATGAGAAGAAAGCTATCAAAAACAGAGACTGATCACTGTGTTGTTACAGCTAGGGCTCGTCATAAACGGAAACGACATTTGTTTCACTTTTGTATGTCGTATACATTTTCGACAAAATTTTAGTTTCGCATTATTGGGATTTAATAGATTTCTCTCCCGATAAGATTTTTAATTGTACAAAGCTTGGAAACCATGGTTTGATACGTTTTAAGAATTTCTATGTTTCCACTTTATTATTTTGTTATTATTTGATAAGACCTCTTGCCATGACTGGTAGTGTCAATATGGCAATGACAATGTCAGCATCAACTTGAAAACTGTTTAATTTACGTTGTTCAAGTTTTTAAACAAGGTCCACTTTCTTATTAGATCCTTATTGAAATCGACGCTTTCTTTATATTTGACTCTACATTCATTGTGTATTCTTTCCTACACTCTGCGGCAATCACCGTCTGGAAGTAAAGGAGTTATCATCTACGTCGAAGTTCCTCCATAATGAATCGTCAAAGTTTTGCTGTTTGTAAAGTCTTATAACAAATTGAAATGTGCTAAATACAAAGCAGAAAAGAAAAAAAAGTATAATAATTGTGATTGCTACAGAACTGAATTTGTAGATAGCGAACGTGAATATGTAGACAATAAGTTGTTCGCTTCGTTGTTCTGATCAGACAAGCAGCAAATGAGTTATACGGAGACGTGGGAAACTGACAATACGTAAAAACCTAAAACGTTATATTTGTCTATCCCTGTGAAGATAAAGGGAATCTTTGGATTCCACTTGATCGGGAAAGTGAAGTTACTTGCTAAATTGTGATTCCGGTGTAATGCCAGTCCGAATTTTCCCCATATTTCTCCTAGAAAATAAAGTATTGCCGAGTTGTTATGATAGAAGATACGTAAACGAACATTCTTTTATCGATGACTTTTGTTCGTTATTCCTTTCCTCGTTTTTGAAATCGTTGTTTAGCAGACGTTGCCTCTTAGTTCAACGTACAGTGTTTCAAACCCAGAAGAATTGAAGTGAATTGATTTTGAGATTCGAGGACTAATGTTTCTTGGATAAAGATTTCAGACGTAATCTTACTTGGCAAGTCAAGCCAGGCATCATCGTTAGGTTGTTTTTCTTATCGCTGCCCCTTTTTTTGTTGAATATTTATCCCTCAACTGAACAACAAAACGTAAGCAGCCTATCTTTTACTAATATTTCTTGAAAGCATAGTAACTCATATTTACTGAAAATTCGTTGAAAGCATATTGAAGGCTCGGTATTTTTGCGAGCCATCACAGATGTAATTTTGCTGATAATTTACCCAACAATATTAAAGTTACGCTTTTTTCTTAAATTTTGTACAAGAAAAACTTTACAACTGCAGAAAGAGAAGTTGGTTGCCTTTATACATTGTTAGCAAAGCTTGAAGGGGTAGGTACGGGAAAAACTTAACAACTGCAGAAAGAGAAGTTGGTTGCATTGTACATTGTTAGCAAAGCTTGAAGGGGTTGGCTGCTGTTTGTACTGGAATTGGAAAAGACGTTTTGAGCTCTAAGTAGTTTTTGAGATCACCAATCTTCTTTCTTGTTTGTGATTGGGATTCTTCACTCAGTGCAAATAACTTTTCTAATGATATATTGCCTTGCCTCGCGATGAAAAAATTATTTAATCAGAACCTTCAAAGTGCAAATGCACCAAAGAGGAACAACAATGGCCATGGTGGGGGGAAGAATGGAAGAAATTACGAAAAACAACCCGACAGCAGGCTAGATTTTTCGGTTAAGGCGTCCGTAGCGTTGGTCCTGAAAGGTACAGATTTTGAAAAGACTACATTTACTTATTAAAAGCCAGTAAGTTCAAGAAACAGTTATAACGACAAATCGAGCCTGATAAGGGAATAAGCAGGTAGCCAACAGACCTGGTAGAATTAAAAAAAATAATTAAGAAGTGAGAAGCTCAAGAACACGTTGTAAACGAGATTCTAGTGTCTGATCATTCAAATGAAAGCTATTGAGCTGTAATTTCGTGTAGTACATATGGGTTATTGACAAAGCGCGAGGGCAAGATGGCTGGATATTGATCGAGGCCAATATCTAGCCATCTTGATCGAACAAGCTTGGTCAATAAAAGATTGTGGCATAAAGAAAACCAATTTCTTGCGGGACACAGCGGGTAATCCCGAGCGGGCACGATAGTCCCATCTTGCCCACTTGGGCGGTAGCCAATAACAGCCCAGGATTTGGCTCATCCTTCCTTATAATAGTGTTAAGTATTGTACAATGCGTTTTTGATTTTAAAGTCTGTAAACGACAAAACTGTAGTTCGTGACCTTACAATGGAAGCCTAGTTTGTGACCATTCAGATGAAACTTAAACAGCTTCGTGTAATGCTGTTCCATAGCAGTATCGATTATTGTTCAAAACACGTGTCATACCATGCACTCAGAAAGAAACGCTATGCGTTCTGTTGAAAAAGAACATTCGTTCTACCTGGCACGCCATATAGTCCCTAGAGGATTGCCAAATGACGAAATCTAGCCGCCATTTTGAATTGCATAACAATGTTAACAGATGGCAAAAGCGTCAATTCAACGTTCTCACGTTTTTTTTTAAGCAAATTATAACACAAAACACATATCCCCCTAAGTAAAGGTTGAAATACAAATTCGAACAGATTAGATAATGGAAGCTGCTTTTACTCTTAAGCTTGGAAAAGAAGCCTCCAAGTAAGAAAAGTCATCAAAATAGTTTAGTTAATAGTTAGATAGGAAAGTGCTGTGTCTATTAACAAATAATGAAATAATAGTTGATTTAAGGTCATAACTTACTTCCATGATTTAATCTGGCTTTGCATGCTAGTTTCTGTTATAAAACGCAGAGTAATTGAGGTTCTTTGAAAGACAACTAAGCTTCCACTCAAAAACAGTAATCCTGGGCCAAACGTTATGAAAACCTTAGTTCTTGAATCGTACTTGTACATGTGTTCTTGAAAATGACAAATGGAAAGCGTTTTAAAACTTGTTCGAGTAAACAACATCACAACTTTTTAACCGTGCATAAATTATGTCGGTAATTTATTCATTTTAAACAAAGTAGAAATGGTACAACTGTACAAAACAGCTCCCATACGTGACATTGCACCAGAGAAGTGTATGAAGTGAAAGTTGATATATTCATCGAATCAACTTAGAATAACCCGCTTCAAGATGAATGCGGACTTAACACAGGCGATGTAAGCGAGAATGATGTGGTATCAAGGGTAGCCAATCAATTTAAAGTTGGGTGAGGAGTTAAAAATTTCACCGTCTTTTAGAATTACTACGATTTAGATATCAAATCTTGCACTGAAAATGCTTAAGACGCAACAGGATTTACTCTCCCTGCTATAGACATGTGACACAACGACAAGGCATAACGGTCTCATTAGTCAGTCCGCACATGCACCTAATGATCTCCTCTGTGTGTCCAGCCAGCAGGCAATGATAGGCCTAATTAATCACCTTTGTCAAGCCTTTAATTAGCTCTCGTGTTCTGAAAGCCACTCACATGATTTACCGCTAAAGGAAGAACTTTCCAGACCCGTGTAGGAGATTCCAGTTACAGCACTCCTCAATCGTATCTAGGTACGTACAGATGCACCTGCCGTGAGAGCAAACACTTGCTTGAAAATTCGTCAGATTGCATGAAAACACCCATAGTAGTACGCAGGATACTTAGTTTTCTGGTCACGTACGCTGCAAAAATACTTCAAAACGTCCGTAAGTGTTGATTATTTTTCGTGTCCTATCTAGTTCGTGAAACGGATGCACGAAGAATTAACACCAATTACTTGTCTTGTCACCGTATTTTCTCGTTGTGTTGTTATTCGGTACAATAACTGGCCACCTTCGCCCTAAAAGAATTAGGCAATGAAATCTTGTGGAGTTTGAAGCTGTAGGCACTCCAAATTTATCTGCAACTGCAACTGAAAGAGTCAACGAAAAGCCATGTAAAATTGTTGTACAGGACACTAATTTGGATCCTAAATTGTATTATCATTTGGCTCCCGTGAGCTTATGTCTTCTCCTCAAGTCGGACAATAAGAGATGTTTTCTTCGCGACAGAAAGTTTATTAGGTCTTAACGCTTTTAATCTTAACGGTGTTCGCTGATTTGGAAGAGTGGCTAATTTGAAATAAATTTTTAGACTGAAATATTGCTTCGAATAGGCACCCGACTGTGTTTTTGGCCTACTTCTGAAAGTCAACCTTAGTTATCATGTTTTAATAAGTCGATTGAGCATAAACCACAATGACAGATTATAGTTTATTGATATGCAATTGAATTGATACGCAATTGATGATAGTTTCTAACCGTTCGAATTAAAAAATAAAGTACTTAGTTCTAATATAAGGCAGGTTAATATTCAGTTATTTTAACGAACAGAAATATTTTTCTGGACTGTCTGAGGACTAAAACTCCCGACATACTCAGGTTTTTGTGAAGCACGCTGCTTTCTCAGTCTGGCGTTGCCTAATTCAGTCAAACGTTTGTACGTAGTAACCTAAAGTAAAGTTAATTTTCGTTGTAGATTGCTGAATTAAACCTACGCATGCGTTGAAAAGGACTATTGAAGACGTCGAACCTATCGCTGAGATACAGACGCGATCAGATTACCGAAGTGTGCCGGGAGCAGGGTATTTAATGCCGTTTTGAGCTAATATAAACATAAAGATCATGACCTTAGTGGCCTACAGTTTATGATTTTCATAGAAAAGCATTGACAAATATGCCACATAAAATCAACTTGGCTGTCGAACTGACGTCGTCGAACTATTACCAATGCAATTGACGTTAATGGAGTGATTAGATGAGGATGTGTAAAGCACTGTCGTTGACATGTCAAACTCGATCCACTGAAGGGTCGGTGGCCATTGTACACAGGGAATCTTTGTTCTCATTATGTTTTGGTAATTACTGATCAGAAAACAATTGGCGAGCCGCAGAAGTAGTAAGCGTGTCGCCTCTTGAGTGAGGAGTACGATTTGAAAGGATTTAGACTGAAGTGCTGCAAATACACGTCTAGCTTTCACCGCACGGGGCTCCCAGGTGGGTGAAATAGATAACCAGTCTAGTTTACAATCGAAATTGCACAAGGAAAAAACTCATATTGCAGGGTATTGGGACTTTTTTGGCTTTTAGGATGTAACTTGCAAACAAAACAGGTCTTTCATTACAATAAACTAGCACCCTACACTAGTTAATTGTTTTGAAAGTTGAGCGGGCGAGACTAGAAGAAAAAAGAATTTATTTCACTTCTTCTGTATGTTTTGTGAATTTAAGCGCCTGGTCTGACGTCAATACGGTCTTTTACTCTCAGTTAAAGAAACCTATCCATTTTTAAATTCACAGCTTAACTCCAGTTATTTTGTGCTGTACAACTTTCAATTGACTATCAAAACTCCATCGTTGCACTAGAGACACTGTGCTGCTGTCTTAGATGAGATCTTTCACGGACTTGAGGGATCGCTTTGTCTTTAATACCAATCATATAATTCCATGAGCAGTTAGATAGATAATAGACTAAAGAACCGCTTTTCAGGGCTAATTCGAAACTGTTTCTATCCCTACAGGCGTTTTAAAAATGTTGCTTTCCGTTTCCAAAGTCGTGGTAGGGATTTTGCTGATCGTCATTGTCACGGCTAAACAAAAAAGCAGACAATATTGGCCAAGACCAACTTCAGATTGTGAAGTGCGAAAAGGCTTCCTCCAGATGCAAAGTGACGGGTGCAAGTTCAAAATTTCAACTTCTGGTTGTAGCGGCAAATGCTTGTCGTCGGCGAAACCTTTCAGCCATAGAATTGGATTTGCTTCAAGTTGCTCGTGCTGTGCACCCATCGAAGCTACTATCAAAGAAAAATCAGTGAACTGCCACGGAGTAATAAAAGTGATTCGCTACCCAGAAGCAAAGAAATGCGCCTGCAGACCGTGTTTAAACGGCTGACATTATATATCCGTCGTGCGAAGTTTTGAAGTGAAGCAAAGAGTTTTCGTCTTGTAAAGAGAATGGTGCTGACGTCGCGACTTGCGTGGATTTAAAAACATCAACCGAGTACTAGCTCAGTAATATTGGAGTGGGATTAGAGAAGAAGCCGTTAAAAAAAATATATATATATATATATATTTAGAGTTTGGAAAAGTTTCGAAGGGCTCTTGAAAAAGACGTGAATATCGCCGAGCAATAATTAGACTTAAGGTGGAAGTTAACTTAAGACAGTTTATTGTTGCGTTACGTGGTTTGTAATATACCAGGCCGTCTATTAATTTTGTGGTTTTACTTTTGTACCCAACTGCATGCAGGTAACATTGGGTTTCTTCACAGTACATGATAACGTGTTATCAGGGGCAGATAACGTTGTATGATTGAAATTTATATATCATGCAAAGAGCAGCTCATTATTGCGCAACAGCGTGCAATCTTCTTGGAAGCCGGTTTCGCAGGGAAGCACGATTAACTGAAAACATGGTAAGAAAAATCGTTACGGTCAATTTTTAATATCAAATAGGTTGATGTCGTTAAGAATATTTGCGAGCTATAGAGCTATGCATTGATCTTGAGATGTTTTTCATTGCAAAAGGCAATTAAAATTAACATGAATTAGACCGATGTTGCCTACGGCGTGTTGCGGTTCCATGAGCAATTTACGTTTAGTTAATTTTGTTCTTTTTCGCAGACATCAAATGTCGTTTGTTGAAACAAAAAGGCAAAGCATAATAACAAACCCTATGGTCAACGCTAGGTCACTTAGAGGTTATAAAACAGCGAAACCAACGGCGTATAAACTGTGTGCATAAAGGGAGGTGATTATATGTAAAAGGGATTACCTGTGTATAGATTTAAACGGCTTTGGACACTTCTAAATATTGTAAATCAATTTCTCTTATTAAGTCTAAGTAATAAGAAACATAACACTAGTGTAAATATTTTCCATAGAACTGATCCCAGTTCTTCATGTACAGAGGCAGTCGGCTTATATGACGCTGCAAACTGATAAATAGTCCCGAATGTAGGCGGAAGACTAATTGTTCATTCACAATTTATGATGACTGAAACACAATATGAATAATGGA
The DNA here is from genome assembly GCF_042242905.1 of Orbicella faveolata. NCBI lineage: Eukaryota > Metazoa > Cnidaria > Anthozoa > Scleractinia > Merulinidae > Orbicella > Orbicella faveolata. Next base: position 11,780,933 of record NW_028301540.1, on the reverse strand, counting down.
TTTAAATAGCAACCTAAAGGTTGTAAGCAAGATAACGTATATATAAGACCTAAACAGTATGAAGTATCACGCAAGTTGAAAAGAACAAAAAAAATAAAGCACGTAATTTGTTTAAACTGTACTGTATCACGTTCACGGTTTGGATGGTCACAAAGCATGAATTTACCTTTCAATTTCTAGTTGCTGTTTAGCAAATGCACATTTACTAGAAACATTTTTACTCACCACACCCAATCCGCCCTAGCGTCAATTACCAGACGTGGTTTTCGACACCATATATCAAATAGAAAAGACAGGTGATGAAAAATGGAATCCGGAAGCAATCTGACAGTCCGGAAACAATCTGGCCTTTGTTTAAAATATTTTCAAAACATGTAATATTTGCGATTATTTGTCTTCGCCCTAAAGATTATTAAATAATCGAAAATCCTCGTTATTTCCTGAGTTTTAAAAGTCTTCTTCCAACGTTCTCTATTTTGTTAAAATGGGTGTTTTGTTTTTTTTTGCTGAAATGTAGAGAAACGCGACAATCTGTACCAATGTTGGAGGTCCACATTGCAGATATTGGTGATAGCATTTCAGGATTTGTTTAATTTGTTTCCTCGGCCACATTTTTAAGTCATCTTTGATCTCTTACTGAACAGAGGCTTGGCAATTTGAATTAATTTTACAATCATGTAATCTCATCCTCATGTCACCCACCCTCATGTTACTCAAAATTGTGGGCAAACGGTTGTGGTTACAATGACCCTTCAAGAATTTCTGATTCCACTAAGTTTGCAGTAGACCTCAGTCAATTTAGGAATTCTATTTTTCATTCATTCTTTAGAAACCCCACCTCTGTTGGTTCTCAGGCTTAGGGGCATTGCTGGTGCACCTTAATTGTTCCGGGAGACATTGGGCTAGCTTTGAAACAGAACTTTAGGATAGATTATGTATAAAATAACTAAGGTGATTCCCGTATTATGATAGGTCAATAGTTATTAAGCATTAAGGTACATTTAAGCTGTCAGAATAGATACGTTGGTTACTTTACTTCGAATATTTTCATCAAAATTAATTGCAGAACGAAATATATGACAAATGTAGAAAGAAAATAACAAATCCAAATTGAACACAAACGTCAAGAGCCACTTACCATTGTTCACCTTAACAATTGCTAACCAAGTTGGCGTCTCCACCAAGTCTTCACCTTGCATTTAATAGCTCTCAAGAGTTGATCTAAGTGTAAAAGAACATTCACGACTCAGTGGACTGAAAAACGATTTTGCAAACGGCATATCGGCTTCTTCAGATATGTTTTACTTTCAAGACTGAAATTTCTTATGCATTCTTCCACATGACGGTCATCAACTGACAACTCATTCAAGCAAAACCATTTTTTCCTATCTAAAGCTGAAACTTCTACTCTAGAAATTTACAACTGGTACCTGTCAAAGGCTTGTTCAGACGAAATGCTATCTTTGCAAGGGGAGATCAATGTTTGATTTGGAGAGGAAAGAAACTACAGTGCATGACGTTAGTGCATTCCTGTGGCCTGATCGATCCATCTGCCTGGAGACGGCGGCTTGGTATAATTAACGTTACCAGTGTTTTGATCTGTTAATTATCGCTTCGAAATCTGGCACTTGAAGTCTTGCACCAAGTCGGAAATCTCTGTGCTAGGTATTCTGTATACATCGGTAGGGATTCGTGATGTTTTTGGCGCTCCTGCTTGGTTATCAGACTCGAACTCCAGTCAAAATAAAAAGGGCATAGAACTTCGTCCGGCAGATTTTCTCTCCTTGCGATTTTTCAGTGTTGATCAAGCTCCAAAATACAACCCCCTAGAGTTGCAAAATCATTGTAAGTTGTTTCTTGCAATTGTCACGAATGCGAACCACCAAAATGCGTTAATTCCGCTATCGGTCATGTTTATATCCCATTTCACTGTCAGAGAAGTAACTTGCCATACATCTGGAGAAGAACTTTACGGTTTGACCACGATTTCGGTTGAGACAAAACTCCTTCAGTATTCTGGTGTTACGATCCTCAGTACATTCCCGAAAGGTCTTGTAAATGCGAGCTTGCAAATACCTCCTTGGACGAATTCCTTACATTGCGTCAACCCATTTGATCTGAATTCTCGACATGTTTTCCAAACAAAAGAAGATACCTCAACTTCACTTGCCAATAATAGAAGTAAATCATTGGAAATGATTTTCCAATTTGTGTCCAGTTGAGCATCTAATCATGATAATTGCCAAGGCCGTGGCCATGCCTTGGGATTCCCTTGTTCGCTGAGTGCATGGTATGAAAACAAACCAGTTAAGGAACGGTTAAAGGTGTGGGTTTGCTCATGACTGCATATGTAACTGCAGATTAAGCTACCCGAGCTACTTCAATGACCATAAAATTAGTTTTGACTAGGGTCATGAAAGGGGCAGGGTAACTCAGGCGTTCTTTTAAGTAGCGGACGTTCAGGAGGTTCACTGAGATGCATGGTGGCCAAAACTGGAGGTATGTTGGGCTGCTTTAGCAAAATAAGTCGCTTTATTCTTTGCTTTACTTTCTTCAAATGTGCCCATTGTAACGAAAACAAAAAACAGAGAAAAATCCAAAGAATATACAACTTATAATCCAGGGTTCATAGACATTTGAAATGTTTTAGTTTCCTCACTTTATTTGCATCAGTTCAGGAGACACAAGCCGTTTATAGGCTCACCAAGGTTCGTATATAGAAGCACCAAGGGCAGGCGAGAGAATTTGACAATAAATCAAATTACCTATTTAACGAAATAACTTTAAGGTAGCTAAATGTGGCCTCATTAAGGCAAAAGCCTTGTTTTCGAAAGTTGGCCGTGTTATGTCATTAACCAAATTTGTAACCCGGCGCACATGGAATGTATTGACAAGATGTTTGGATTTCAGAAAAGAATAACAACAAATGCCGATGACAATGTACCCAAATTGACTGAATTCATGAAGCCTTTTGCGTTTTCCATTAGCATGGTCTACGTAAGGATACTTCTCGAAGATTTATCGCTTTCTTATAAATAGCATTATGCAGATGCATTCATAACTTAGACTTATTGCAAGAAATCGGCAAACGTCCATATGTTACGCAGTTGTTTCGAAAAATACTCGTGATTATTAAACACTATATTACTTTAGTTAGGAGAACCATCTACATGTATAATGATTATCTATATCAGTGATACTGCTAGATGCACAAGATTAAAGTTAAATTTACAGCATAAAGTTTAGCTGTACTTTTGGTTGTACAACGTAATCAGTCATGGTTCTAAAGGGAAAATGAGATGCTTGCTCTAGGCAACCGATACAATTTGAAGATAATCATTTTGTCACAGGGCCAAAAGATTCAACAGTAGAGATCAAGGCTTCAGGATTGCAGTAAAACAGATACAGAGTAAGTTTTATGGAGAAAAAAATTAATTTCTACAAGTACATGCATGGTTTGTTTTCATCATTTCATAACTGCTGTTTAATTTTCCGTCGAAGTCACCATTTAAGGCCCATTGTGGAGTAGGCCACTTGTTGTTTTCTTGGCCTAAAAAGGAACTTCTTATCTATCCCTCCATTTCTCGCTTTGCAGGGGGTGAAGAGAAAGAATTTTGCCTTTAGGTGTTTGTTCCAGATTGGTAACCGAAAACAAAGTACCCGGTTTTCAATTGAAGTGGAAAATGTAAACAAGCTTTTCCTTGACTGAAGTGCTAAACAAAAGTTTATATAGTGAGTTCCCACGCTCTTAAAGCTCATTCGCTGCAACGTAATTAACATGTTAATTTAACAAGTGGCTCTGTGTGATCTCGTATACACAGAGCGCTTGTTAGCTACGTGTTTTGTCTACTGGATTTCAGTCATCGTAACAATTTCATGCTATCACAAGTGTATTAAAATACCTCCTAAACCTAAAAAAAAAAAAAAAAAAAAAAAAAATAGAATGGGAGCTTCATTTTAATCTAATGAAAACCAATTTTCATCTGAGGCCTTGTCATTAGAACATCCATCAAATAATATTTGTAACTTGTTTAACGAACCAGGAATCAAGAGCATTATTTCCTGTGTCTATTCCCAAAATTTAAATGCGAGGCATTTATGTTAAAGTCACGAGAATAAAAAGGGCCAAGGTATTGCATATTATTCCATGTTGGTATTGGAAATGAGTAATTTGTAAGTGAAAATTTACGACGTTCTCGAGAAAAATAATAATTCGCTTTACAGCTTCAAGTGTTAACTGGACCAAAGACACCGAACAAGAAAAAGAAAATAAGGGAGTTAGTACGATTTCATTTACGACGTCTAGTTGGCGTAAATAATGGAGGCAGCTTTAATTTCCCGCTGCTTAATTGAACACTAGACGTTAAATTGAAAAACCAAGTTTCACCACACGGCAAACAAAGGACACAGATGAGTGGGAAATTGGAAAAAAAAAAAAAAAAGATATATATATATATATGCATACAAATACATAACTGTCCCTTCAGTTCGACTTCCTTTCCGTGTCAATAAAGACGAAGGGAACATTTTATGTTGTAATCAGTTTGTAATTTATTACAAATTTTCTTACTAAGGTTAACACTGACATAGAATGCCTGTTCCAAGCAGGGTGAATAGTGCTAGAATTTACTAGGTTTCATTGAACAAGCAGATAACGTTAACGTTCAAAACATATTCAGGATAAACGAAAAAAAAAAAGCCCTTGTGTCCACCGATTTGATCAAGGATATAGGCCTACAGCTTTGTAACGATAATACTGGCTATCAACCACCACGTCATATAAAAACGTTTACCGCGGCCTGGACGAAGAACAGCTTCTGTTTGCAAAATTGGCTGTAATATACCTACAATCTGTAACTATGTTAAATTTACAGTTAGAGGTATGTCGAGCGATGATCTTCATTACATATGCCAACCTCTTCAAGCTTTTTACACCGGCATCTGCTAATTCACCTACATACAGCACAACCCGAGATCAGATCTGAAACATCTATCCCTCGGCATGAATAATAAATATCACTTTTAAGTTAATATTTACAACCATCCTCCAACTAAAATGAGCATACATACATACGTAACGTCAATTTGGCCTCGTGTGCACCAGGGCACGAAAGTTAGTGTGATGACTGAGTACTGTATTGTCGACGCTACAAATTTCTGCCTTTCTCCTTGGTTCTAATACTGGTTTCCGCAAAGCAAATTATTACTTTACTGTTCCTGAGAAAGAGTACTTTGCGCTGACGCTGGAAGTCCTTGGATGTTTTCTCCGTGATTTGTGAATGTGAACAGCGAACATAAATGTTTTTGTCATTTTGTTCCATTTTAATACTGTTTATAGTAGACAGAGACAAACTAGTGACAATGAGGAAGGCCATTCTGCATCTCAAGCATTAGCTTACGCCCTCTGGGACGGCGCCAGTTTGATTTATTAGCGTCTGGTAACCCATTTTGAAATCTGTCGCACCTTGGTACTGGTAAGGGAATTTATAACATTGAACTCCAACACTTTGCCTTTGACCTTTCCTCGGGCTATTGCCGATACTACACCAACGACGGCGTTTTCATCACCACTAGGAGTATCTACGTAAACTCCCGATCCGGAGACGCCTTTAGCACCATCACAGAAGTTGAGAATCATGTCATTCGATTTTCTGTACACCCGGCAGTACGTGTACCATAACGAGTTGTACCACTTATCACCGTGGAAGCCAGAAAACTGAATTTTTGAGCCGGGAAGGAGGCTGCTCGTCTGCACGGACATGTGCTGCCTGTTGTGCTGACGCTTGAGTTTCAAAACCGCAAAGTCGTATCTCAGCCTGTCTCTCGGCGGGGTCTGTGTCTTCCAATCTTTGGGCACATATGTTCTTTGCACGCGGATCCAGTGGAACTTTCCTGAACGTTGAAGCAAGCCTGAGAAATCAATGCGGAATCAATTTATGACGCGTAATTGACGTAGTAATTTGTTAACTACTCTGTTTTTACAAACCAAATCTTTCACTGATTTAATTAAGGACGCACAACTTTAGAACTGTTTTGCAGGTACACATCATACAATATCCAAGAATTAATTTACCAGTGTATATACAAGCAATTGTAAGAATGAAAGGTTCTTTAGAAAGCGTACTAGCGAGAATAATGTTTTAAGTGGCGCATGCAGCTGTCTGATTAATGGGTCTGAACACCGTTTTATTAATCGGATGTATCTTCAAAGGCTTTCGTTTTAGTCCAAGTTAACAAGGAACATCACTGAACAGACTTCAGATCCATTTGATATCATTTTCTTTAAATGATCGTGAGAATTTAAGCGGAAAGCGCGGAAAAAAAAGGCCTATTTATTTCAACGAAAATGATGTGTTGCAAAAGTGAATTAAATAAAGATGTACATTGCCATTAATCAGTGAAGTGAAGTGAAGTGAAAGACTTTATTTAATGAGAGTGACCCGTGACAGTAACTTAAGTTACTGATAAACTTGGGGCCCTCAGCTTAAAATAATTAGAATGCTAAAAATATATTATTTACAATAAAATGCTAAAATACGATATTATTTACAATAAAATACTTAATTAAGTTACTATTAAAAATGGTTACAAATAATAAACTGGACTTACAATTTCAAACATACTACGAATAATAAGAGTTAAAAAATTCCATTAGTTTTCTGAGAGTTAAGAATAGTATTACATAATTTAGCCTTAAACGATTTAACGGACTTCTCTGTTTTTAAAGACCGGGGTAAACTGTTCCAATCTTTAATAGTTCTGACGGCGAAAGTGCGTCCTCCCTCAGAGGCGTTTCTGTGAGAGGGGCATAATAGTGAAGATGTATTTGTAACTTGGCAACTTTTTCGTAACAGAAAGAAGTATTTGTTTTCTTCTATAACATAGCAAGACCTCGATTTTTCATCCATAGACAAATTACTACTCAAAGAAGTTAATCGGAGATCATTTTAAATAAGTTTAATAAATAACCATGAAAGCTATTGTCCTTTGAAATGTAAACTCCGAAAAATGATAATTCTCTGAGCAGTGGTTGATATTTTGACACTCGTTGCAATAGGACAGGTTTCGCATTAACAAAATTGATCTAAAAGCGAATTAAGACTGCCATTTTTCACGCACGATCGCTTGTCACGAAACATTCTGCATTGCTGAAATGCTTGAAAACTTTGAGGTTTGCGCTGATAACTGACGGAAACACTTAACAAAGACCACGATCAAAGAAACCAAAACAAACAAACAGCTGAAGAACACAAATGCGTACAGTTTACAAAGGAAGCACTTTTCATTTTGTTCGTGGAATGCACACAGAAAAGATACCCAATGCCTGGAGTTTATTTCATTTACCGTCTAATTACTACTGGCTTAACGCCCCTACGGCACGCTTGGTTTCTCACTAGTGGGCTAGTAATTTCAATAATCTTACATTATTTTGGTGTTACAGTTCTGCGTTATTAACGGCAAATCAAAACAAACGTCAAGTGAAGACCATTTTTGTTTGAGATATTTTCTTTTACATTACGATTAGTCACTGCTCGTTTTTAGGCACTTGACAAACTGTGTGGTCAGTTGTCAAACCGATATATAAAAATGACGAAACAGACACATCGTAATGTCGAGTTCAGTCTGGAAACCTCTGCAAACGATAGCCATTGTATCACCAAGGAATTCATAACCATGTGAAAAGGGATAACGCACGGATTTTTCGAGTTCAGAATATGTGACATAACGCACCGTCTCGATAATCTCGAAACGTAAATTAAAATGAACAAAACACTAAAGAGATATCATTGGCATGATATCATCGCCACACTGAGCAAGACGAAATATTCCTCTATCAAACGCCATATTTAGAGACAGAAACTTACCAACTTTCAAGTTTTTAGCACTCTTTAACAGTCTTTTTCCACTGCGCACGCAATGTGCGGCCGTCAGCACGTGCTGAGCTCCTATGAGGGTGCCAGTGCAACCGGAAGAAAGCATCACGGCGGTGGAGAACGGATACATTTGCGCCTCGAGAGACGCTCGCATGTTTACCCGGGTGTCCTTTCCAAAGATCCCCGGCGCCCTTCGCGACCTTCCAAGACTGGAGTCCACTTGAGTAAAAGAGATCCCTTGCACCGAAATGTCATCGGTAAGATTAAGCATAGAAAGGACTTTTTTGGCTAAATCACGGACTGTGTTACTATCTTCATCAATGTTTAAGTATAAAGTGCCATCTTCAGTCTCGGTGTAGCCTTCCGTGACTGCAGACGGGCGATACCACTTTGCAAGTTTTGGGTTCTGCCAGTTGCTTGCTTCACAGAAAGGGTTACACGTTGTCTCGATCAGTGTAAGAAGCAGGTAAATCAGTGACAGTTCCATTGTTGTAAACTTGGGACAATTCCTTTCTTCTTCTTTTTCTTCTCGTCCTCTAAGAGAGAAAAAGAATTCTGATGCAAAGAAAGTTCCATCTTTCGCTTAAAAAGCGAAGGCATAATAAAACTCAACAACGTGCTCTTGGGATGAGTATATTTATAGAATATTCCGAGACAGTAAAGAGTCTGCTAAACACAACCACTTAGAGGTAAAATTTAACAATCATAAAGTATACACACACTCACCAAGTTAATGTTTACTGCGCGAGGCTCACTGCTAAAATGAATTCAAATGACAAGAGCGCTGGTATTTCACTAAACTATCCACTTAGTAACAACGTAGAGTTTGACATCTCACTCACGCACCGACCCACTGTTCTAAATAAAGAGACGACAAAGTTAAAAATTTTTTACTGTGGCTAAATTACCATAACAAAACCTTTCATAATTAGGTGTAATCGTTCGTACATTGTGTTGGATATGACAATCATGTTTTACATTCCAGCCACCAAACAAGGTTCAGTTGCCAACGTTTACCCAAAATAGCTTCCCGTACAGGGCTCTTTCTCACGAGGAAAACATTCTAAGCATCGTTTTACAGAAACCTTTCCTGCTGCCATGTGGTTTCTGTTCAACAAGAAGATATCTGAAAAGCGATCGGCACGGCACGTGGGAGACATAACTGGTAACTCCAAATATCGACAAAGAATACTGTGAATTTGGTTAAATATATTTAACCTATTTAACAAGAAGAAAAGAAATGGAAATTACCAAATTTGGCGCTCACCTCGGGGTATAATGATTTCAAAGAAGGCAGACTTGTTTATTTTCCCTTTTTTGCCACGCTGAATCCTGAAAAGAACCACGATGGACAAGGGTTAGTTCTTCCAAAAAAAGTAAAACACGCGAAGAAGTAAAACAAAACCTCATCTGACTGAAGAAAAGCAGTAACAAAGCAAGAAGACTGATCAGACTCAAGAAAAATTGAACTAACGCTTGGTAAATCGACACGAGACGGTTTGCGTAGCGATTAGGGTTGCTTCTCTCGGATATACGAACAAATACAATATGCCAATGCATTGATTCGTCGCGTGTTATAAATTTTCTGTTTTCCCAAAACTGAATATCCTGCTGGTAGGGACAAATGCAGGACTCGGCAGACTGGTAGAAATCGCTTGGTTCACGTGCCCCTCTCATGAAGAAAACTTAGACCTTTGCTCTTTTTAAGACTATTACAATAGCGGTAGCACGATGTGTGTCTTCAAAAGATTATTGTGACAATGTACTGTACTACAACGTGAAAATACTTACTCAGCTCTTGACCGCACGTGTTAAGTATTCCTCTTAGTTCTTGCAAATCTCATATGATAAAACCTAGTTCAGTCTTAAGTGACTGGATGAGGTCAGGCCGCTTTATGCCAGCAGTGATAATTTATGCCGTTATCATCATGTAACTATTCATCGCTTATACTACATGTGGCTAATTCATTTTTATTAAGGGGACATTTGTACTCCTTACACTGGAATTAACGACACCACAGAATGCGAGCAACTTTCTTCGTGCTAATCTGTTTAACAATTTGGGTATTCAACAGATTTTTTATCGTTAGTTAGTTTGTTACATTCCGACTCACGACCAAAGACAAGTGTTAGTTTTATATTCTATCACATGTTCTCCGACAACGTTGCTACATTCCGTTCCAGAAGTAACAAAATTAGAAATGATAGGATGTTCAATGGTATTTGGACAACTCTTAAGTGGACAGGCAAAGATCGGTAATTAGGAACATCAGCTCAAAATAATAATCCATTAGTCTTCCATTTCATGCCGGCAACACAAAGACGATGGCCGCGGCCCCTTCAATTGCACTGAATGACGTATTTAGTCAGGTACAACATCACGTTTTCTATGTAGGGGTGTTATGCGGAAATTTCGAGACTTTTTGTCTTGGAAAATGCAACGGCATCAGAAAGGAAGGAAGTAGCATTTTAAGCCGTTATGTTCTGCTAATCCTTCTTGTTTCAAGCGTATTTGAAAGAACCTCTTATACTGCTTTCTTCCATCTGATACAACTATCAAAAAAGCGTACTGCACAACATAAGTAGCTCCACTGGAGGGCAAGGCAGTGCTTTGGTAATCCCTTTGAAGCATTGTAGGTTTATCCCAGCTTTGCGCAGTAAAGCCCTACTTATGACTGACGATTTTATTACAGCAAAGAAAAACAAGATAATAATCGTACAACGTACCTACGGTCACTCCTAAGAAAGTTCTACGGCGATTTCTTCTGTCGTAAACAGTTCTTGTCAAAACAGCAGTTATTGGCGTGTACTGCTTCCAGAGAAAAGAGGACATTTTTGTAAAAAATCTGACAAACAAAGCACTCGACATGTTTTGACGCAGATGTATATATATATAGCACCTTGGTAATTTCTAGCTCATTAGATGGTAATTAAGGTTTTTTATTTTGTTGACACTGAAAAGTGGCTAAATGTAAAGCCGAAACTTCAAAAATATAATCCTCTCGAGACAACAAAAAATCCAGTTGTAATTTATTTTCCATCCTTTTGGTGTACTTCTCGCCAGGGAGAGAAATCTGTTTCTCATGATATGAACCATGAGACTATAGTCTCTTGTGTGAAGAAAATAAAATAAGTCAATTGTTATTATTAGAAGCATATTTGAAATACTGAGCCTGACCTGTATTGCTTTACACTCCGCCTATTAATTATCGTGGCTTTATGTTAAAAGGCTCAAGCTATTAAGGTGCTGGCGGTGATTGCCTTTATTTGTTATGAAATCAAGACTTTCTATTGTCGAACTTGATGCTTGTAATAAAACATCTAAAATACCTGTAGTCGAATACATGGTGCGATTAAAAAAAAAAAAAAAATGGGTGTACCTTGTGCATCCAGTCAGTGTTGTCCCCGTTATACATGTCCGGCTGCAATACTAGTCTCAATTATCTACAAGTGTAGTGTGTTAAAAACCTAAAGCATGTTCATTTTTGTTGGCTCACTCGGCTAATGCGATTAACAAGATACTATGAATAAAAGGAATTCACGCTTTTCCACCAAATGAACGTAAAGGTCAAACCGCAAAGAACTCAATATAATTGCAGAATAATAAATGCCATACCAGGATCGATTGACAACGATTTTATCTCGTTAATTAATGGAGAGTATTTTCGTTGGAGCTATTAAACTTGGCAATTCAAAGGATTAAAAATTAGGCGATACCGCACCAATCATGTAGTTTACTTACACCTCATAAGGACGAATCGTCGGTTTGCGTTGCTTACGTTGGAATGAGGTTGTATTGGACAAGGCTCCTTCGAAAGATCAGAGCTTCGAAGACACGTGCATCTCGTTTAGTTTATATGCCCTATCGCATATCCGGTAAAACAAAATTTCATTTGATGCTGCAGAGGACGGAATAACGAGCTGAAGATGATCAAACAACCGATGATAAAACGTTTGGATGCGAGGAGAAAAGAGCATGTCGAAGAACACACAGATTCGCGTAGAATGATGATATAATTACAAAGAAATTCACTAGGTGACTGGTCATCAAGACGTGATCGAAATCAACCAATTGCAGCTCAACAATGACATATATCAAACGTACACGATCGAAACGCCGTGATCTTTATCTGGGTCCCTATACATTACATAAGAGAAAAACAACCCTCCGACTTACCAATTTTCTCTAGGGCCGAGAGAGGCGAAAGCACTTTTCTTTCCATCGTTTCCTTCATTGTCTTTTTGGTTTCCTGTGCTATAGATAATCTGCTAATAAAACTTAACTCGTTGGCAAAAGGCGCCAAAAAAATCAATTTCCATTTCCGCTTGAGAGAACTTAAGATGGGCCCAAGTATTTCCCTGACTTTATTGACCTTTTGCTGAGACAGAATTTTGGAATTTCCTTCACCAAATCGACAATGTGCGGTATTTTACCCAATGTAGAAGTAAAATTGTTCGTCTGGACGTTTACCTGACCGTGGGAACCGTGCCGTGATTTAACATCGCGAGACAAACGATTAATATATTTTATTGACGTTGCAACACCTACAATCTCAGACTCATACCGGTCGCAGTTTATTGCAGTAGCACTATTTTTAAATGTTCACGGCGAGAGCACTGAATAATTTGCTTCACTGTGATAAAGAAATAACCAATCCTCCACTAAACCAATACCCGTTGCAGGTATTATAGTAAGAACATATTTCTATTCCTATAATATGGTGTACATTTATCTTCGCCAGTTGGCACGCTAAATATTCGTGTTCAGTTAAGTCCGCCTCAAAACAATGTCTATTATTGATAGCTTGAAAAAACTTGTAGAAGATTGTATTGGCCGTTAAAAGAAATCTACCCTTCACTGTAACAAAAACAGTCAAAATTCACTAAGGAGATAACCGTGCAGTCTTGGCAACAAAATAAGACTCTTGAATCTGCCTCTTCAGGATCCTTCAGGTGAATGTTATATCACGAATAGATTCCAATGTTGACGACAATCGTTCCTTTTCGATCACGTTAAGGTTTGGGTTGTAAACACGAGCAATCCGGCAGCATTATTATAGAAAACCCGATACATCCCATTCACGCCTTCAGTATGGGAATAAAACATGGTGTGTGGGAATAAACCATGGTGTAGGGTAGACGGGGAAACAGCCATTCAGGAAACCACATATTCCACACAAAGAGAAGTGTTTGCCAGCAAAGAGAATTTTTATCCGCTATAACTACCTGTTACGGTGAACGACCAGACTTGAAATGGGCTTGAAGGCGCCTTATTCATAACATCACCGGAAGCACGTCAACTATCTTATCAGCGCGAGACTACGTTTATGTTAGTACCAGCAGATAAATACACGATTTAAAGTGGCTATAGACCTTGATTAGCATTTGATCAGTAACATCAGCACACAAACGAAAGAAGACCTATTTGATTTTTGTTTCTATTAGGACCGACATTTGATATGATACCAATTAGTTAGGTTAGAAAAATCAAAGATCCCTTGACCGGTAGAAACGCAACAAGGTAAGACAAGCAGCTCCAGCTATTATTGTTATGGACTCGGGCTATGCAGCCTATTGTCTATTCGCACATCAAAAAACACTAAATGTCTGGTTTGGTTGTAATAAACTTAAGGTAACTTTAACATTTCCTTTTACAATGTGTCAAGAATGATCGACCAACACAAGTGCAACGTCGAGGTTTCCCAGCTGAGGTGTCCAAGCTGGGAAACTGAGCAAGATGAGCAGCTCCTAGCATGTGCCAAACGAAACGGCAAGTCAACCGGGGCCAGCTATAAGTTTCACGTTGGACTATTTAAATACCCATGGCAGAGTTGAATAAACTATTGCTTCAGCGCCCATTTCCACAACCGACGATCAGTTTGCTTGCAAGTGTCGATTAATCCAGTCTCGGTACTTCTCCGTGAATGTGTACACACTATACTTGCCAGGGAGTCCGCAACCTTGCCCCCAGCTATTAATCCCGCCAACAACCCACTTTCCTTGCGAGATTTGGCACATGAGAGGACTTCCACCATCTCCGTAACAGCTATCTTCGCCGCCTTTCGCAAACCCTGCGCAAATCATTCCTTCTTTTACCAGACCGCCGTAGGAACTGAATCTATTACATTCCTGGCGAGATACAACGGGCACCACCTGTGATCTTAGTGGCGCAGAAGTATGATGCAGATTTGGTGTAAAACCCCACCCTGCAGAAGCACAAGAGCTTCCAGGCTGAACGTCTCCTTCATCGGGAAGGCAAATTATGTCAACTGTGTCGTTCACCTGCGCCGGCTTTTCGAGGTACACCAAGGCAATATCATTCTCGTTTGTAGCAGATATGTATGAAGAATGAACATATATTGCTTCAGCTCGTATGTTTTGCTCGGAATTTTCCTCTAGGGTGAGATCAAACTCTCCGGCACGTATGACCCATTGAAGAGGCTGCTTGAACCTGCAAATGCAAGTAGGGAATTTTACCCGGAACTGTGCTTTATTAGTATGAGAGATATGTACGGAGTTAAGGTCATTCCCCAGCACTGCATTGCGCATCCCTACTGCGCGTAATTTCACGCGTGATTAGCGCGCGCGCATTAAAAAATGGCGGCTTTTCTTTACGGCTGGACCTCGCCATAGAGGTAAATCGTCATTTTCTGAAAAACGAGTACGGTGACCTATCATTTTTTTTTTCTGTTGTTTTGAATTGAGTAATAAATTTCTCTATGTAAAATAAATAAGGACCAAATTCTCAGCGTAGAACAAGAAGCAATCGTCGGAAACGTGAATTTAGCAAGAAATCGTGACTATGATCATGGTGCGATTATAAGGATTTATTTGGTAAAAACTAGTTGCTGTTGCTCCTAAACGAACACAGGGACCCCTAAATTTTTATTTCAAAAGTTCATATAATATAAAAAATCAATAGGTAAAGATTGACAAACATCTCAGTGCAGGTTCTATTTCAGTGGAATGACCTTAAGTAATAAAAAGTATGATTTACGCGGAATAAATAAACTTCTTATTTCGTCAACTTGCATTTCAAGTAAACAGCGAAAACGAGAGCAACAAAGGTACGACGCAGCCATCTGAAATGGGCAGTACGGAATGGGTTGGACGGCTTTATAGCCCTGTATTACTGAGAAGCAAATTGAAATGTTAACAGCCATCGATATTATACACAGCATAGTCAAATGAACATATGCGAGTTATAGCAGTAACGTATAGGCGGGATGTCGCTGTAATGATAACATTCAGTCAGCAACACTTAAAGAGTGTGGAGATAATCGTTAGGCATTAAAATGGCCACTATGTACCCAATGGTAGAAGGGGATTAACCCTACCTCACACACACACGAAAAAACAAAAAACAAAAATCTGATTATTTGATTATCTGTGCGCTATGTTCTCCTTGGAATTTCTCCCACAATGGAAAATTAAAATTTGATGACTGCATTGAAACTATTACCATAGGTTTCACTAAGCATTATTATGCTTCCGCTTTTAGGAAGAGAAGTGACTAATATAAATGAACATTACCTTTTAAAACAGTGAGCTGCTGTGAGGACCCACCGAGGAGCAATAAGAGCCCCACCACACTGTTGAACAGACTGTCCCATAAGAAGTAGGGCTACTTGCCAGGGCCATTGTCCAGGCCATTGTTTGGGCGTACGTCCGTCCGTTTGGCTGGGTGGAGTTGAATGTTTTCGAATTCCACATCCTACAAATGGAACAGAAAATTATCAAACAACGCAATTCACTTAGATTGATCGATAAATACATGGGACAGATTTTCTGATAAAAAATGAAAAATGATGATAAAAATCTTTAAAAAAAGACACCAAATGCAGCTTTGCGACAACAAAAGCCATTTAACAGTTAAGAGCAAAAGAACTGTAAGTTGATCTGAGAATAAACAGCATAATATGAAATCAATGTCGAATTTTTTAATAGCGAACGGAGCAGTATTTCAGATCTAGGGCAGGCTCAATCGCGGGTTGTTGTTCCTCTTGGGAACATTGCAACATCGTGCAACATTGCAACCCTGGGTATATTACAGTTTAGGAATCTTCATACAAACAGGAAAACTAACATACCTTTCTCTCTTTGTACAGGGGCTTTAGGACCATCATGGTAAGTCATGCCAATCCTAGTTTTGATCTCACCAGACACCACATAACGAACCCAGAGACCATTTCCCGAAGATTGCACTGGAGCAGGCATCTTGCCTCCACAGTATTTTCCTATTACGGGAGCATGTTTAGTAAGGCCGTTCCTGACTTCAATGTAGTCTTTGCTACAGAAAGGATCGCTTTTTGAGAAGTCAAAAGCTGTGAACTTGAGTGTTACCGTGCCGTCCTCTTTGGATGAAGTGACATGCCATTGGCAATCCTTTTTGCTGGGTGGATTTGATTCACCAGTCATGCGATGACCAATTGTAGTGCATTCAGTTACGGTTTTTGAAGATTCTGTAAGGTTTTAAAGAACATAAGCAAACAACGTTTAGACAATATATTTCTAAGCCGCAAAATTAATGCAGCTGCATATGGGGGGAAATTCAATCAAGAGAGGACGGCTTAATGGTATCGCTTTATTGAAATATTGCTGTACACTTAGATGCAAAGAGAAGGAAGGATACTCAGCATGGTGATCAACTGAATTGATCGAGACTTTTAAAAAATATTCAACGACATTTGAGCGCATAAATTGCTAGGTATTCAACACGTGATTTGCACCCTCGGTGGTGACACGATCTTTGTACTCAAGGAGGTACAATTGTTTATAGCACCTTTAACTGAAGATCATCAAGCATTTCAGAATAGGACGACGCCAGATTTTTGAGAATAAGAAGTAACCTATACCTCCCATACAGCCATACAGTTCCGTCCGCATGGAAACAAAGTTATGGTTGACCAGGGGCCAGAAACGGATTTTGCTTGACTTTAAGACATTCTGCAAAGTGTGTGACACCACTGTCGTCTTGTCTTTATTTCCATGAAATACCTGCAAAATAAGGTTAAGATTAGACAAGGTTTGTTTCCTCGTTTTAGTGTACTTTGGAAACCTACATTGCACACTAAAACGCAGGAACTAGTGACAAGTTCTTCTAGTCCCACAAAGCATCGACAGGGAAAACAAAAACGGAGCTGAAAGAGTTTCTGTATCTTTACTAGGCATAAAACAGAATTTTGAGTCTATCATTCGAATACAATTTGCCTCTCACGTTTTTCCCATCCCTGTTCTTATGTTATAAAAGATTTGGTTCTTGTTGTAGCTATGCTCTAATTGAGGTAAGGGTCACTTGAGAGTCCAGTTGCAGATTGCATCTGAATCTAGAGTTACCTTCGCTTGCTCTTAGCTCGTGCATTGCTCTTACGCTTCTCATGCAGTAAGTAAATGCTTCTAAGATCGCGCTTTGATGTTCCAGATGTTTAAGAAAAGTAAATCACCTTGTTCTTCCAGTGGACAGCTGAACTGCTTACACGATGAGGATGGGAGTAATTGCGCCAAGTACCCTCTTCATTTTCCCAAGACAATCGGTACTTCTCTACCCATTGACCAATTCCCGCAGGCCCTCCGTATCCTTGCGTAGCTACTCTCGTTACAATAATAGGGTCGTTCAGATTCACTTGAAACCACGGAGAAGCGTCTTCTACACTGGCTGTCCAACCTTGAGGCCAGCGATCTAAATTGAGCCGGCCCCTGTGAGCACCGAACTTTTCTGGATTATCGCCCCAAGCAGAAGATGCTGTCAGTTGTTCATCTTTAATGTTTCGGTTTCCTAGTCCAAGTGGTTCTTGACAATCATCTGAATAAAGAGGTTTTTTAACATTAACTTCAGCTATCACCTCATGGACGTGACCCTAGCAATAAGGTTTAGCAAATTTAACCTTGGAGTTTTGAGAAGGGAAATCACCAGAAAAAAATGTTTCTCTTTCTTTCTTACGGTCTGTTTGGCACCTCGTGACGAGGTAGCGAAAGAAAACAGAACTTGAATTTTAGTTGAAGACTACAAGCAACTCTCGAAGTTATACGAACCTCAGAAGTGAAATGAATAAGAAACTAAATTAATCGTGTAAAAATGATGTAATGTGATCAGCAGAATACATTTACAATAGAAAATCAAATAATGACACTGCTCTTTTCACACATTCACACACTTCACACATTCCTTCGCTTCCATGTACAGAGTCGCCAAGGCTCTTACATAAACAGAGCTTACCAAGTTTACATCCGTATAACTCCATTCGAAGGCCAACGCTGCCCTTCCACATTCTGGGCCGGACAGTTACTTCTTTAGTTATAAAGGGCTCCTTTAGCACATGACGGACAACGGTATCGTGATCACTGTTACCATCTAAAACCTAATAAATTCAAATAATCTCAGAGAGAAGTTTTTTTTTATGTAACTAAATTGGTTTGAATTAATTTCTTTCAGTCTTCAGGACGTTCTACTGTTCCCTTAAAGTAAAACTATTTTCTTGAAAAATTAGACAGGGTTAAAAGTGGAAGGAAAATGCAAAAAAACCTTCAGACATACGCCTACCTTGACTTTGCCATCCTCACGATAAAAGACTTCACCAGCCTTAGTGTCCAGCCAGACTAAGTAATAGCTTTCAACCCATTCACGGAAGACTGGATTACCATAACCTTGCGTGGCGATGCCAGTAATCACATAGTCCGACTGCAACGACACTTTAAGCCATGGTTGTTTATCAGTTAGGTCAGCACTCCAGCCTTGTGGCCATTTTTGGTTGTGAAGTCTGGCTTGCTGAGGACCAAATGTGTTCACACCCATCCACACAGAAGAGGCCGTCAGCTGGCCATCTTTGACTCCACCATTCTCAATACCAAGGGCCTCCACGCATTTTTCTTTGATAAAAGAAATAAAATTAAATAAATCTGGCACAAAATAATTATTTATCACAAGAAGCAGAAAAGGAATAAATGGCGGAATGCTTCTAGAAAACGCAGAAAATGAGTATCATACGTAGAACCGTCTATTATTTCTCCACTTCATGGGGAAAAGTGGCAAACGAAAAACAAAAGCAACCAAAGGAAATAGTAAACACTTACACGCAGGGCAAAAATAGAGAAGTGCCAGCACGGTGCATCACTCGATCTGCGTTTTTGGTAACTAGCAGTGCTTCTTTAAGTATAGAAGGCACATGTGTAAAAATTGCCAATTGCCTTTTTTGCAGTCAAATAACTTTAGATAATGTTGCATCGCCTAATAATAAACAATTAGATGAGCTCGAGATTTCTATCGCGTGACAGTTGCCGAGGGTGTAGCCCGAGTCAACTATGACGCATAGAAATCGAGAGCGAATAATCTAATCTTTTAAGTATAATTCTACTAGTACTTCAAAAGTTTATCTAAATCCTCCTCACAGACACCTTGAAAACGCCAAGAAGCTGCCGTTATTTTGTTAACAAGCGCACACTGCTACGCTACTCACTATCTATCACAGCATAGACAGTGAGTAGCGTAGCCAATCAGAGAACGGCATTCGTGATAGAACGTTAGTAGATTTATAGTAATACGAGATAGATCATTCAACGGTATATACCATTACATATAGAGCGGTTTTCATTTGAGTGTAGTAAACCAAAACAAAGGTTATCACTCTGACTAATCACCAAGGACACAGAAAATCTAGTGAATTAATTAACTTCAAGCAAATACACGTAGCTAACGCGAAGCGCAGGAAAACGTGTGCCACCAACTCACAATTGGTTTTTGTTTTACTTCTGATTGGCTGAGAAAGGAGCGCGTGTAAGCCCATTGTGTAAGGTAGTAATGCAAAACAAGTGTTTGAAAACTGCCCTATGAGGCGAGCCTCCAAAAACCATGAAGGCTACATCTTTGACCAGATAACGCCAATCAGTAACCAGATTGCCTGATAGCTGGATCTGAACCATATATATGATCGTCTCGTGAACAGCTGAGTGTATATTAACCGCAACACGAAAATATCTATGGGTGATCGACCAAGTGTGAGGTCAAGACGACTGGATATTGGCCAAGTTCTTTTTTTGCGAGTTTTTTTTGCGAGGTCCATAAACTTGTAAAAAAAGAACGAGGCCAATATCCAGCCATCTTGACCGAACAAGCTTGGTCAATAAAGGATTTATTACATGGCTTTCGGGGAAATTTTTCTTGCGGGACACGGCGGATAGTCCCGAGCGGGCAAGATAGCTCCATCTTGCCTGTTCGGGTAGCCAATCACAGCGCAGGATTTGATTCATCTTGCCCGCTCACGGAGCTAGCCATATAATAAGATAGATTAAGATACCTTGGCATCTACAGATTATATCTACGGTAAAGAACTTGTTTCCATGTATGGGTCTAAGAAAAAATTAATCTCTCTCTTTAAAGATAACATGTGGTCAATTGAACGATGACATTGTGAGTGCTCCTATAACCTTATTGGCAGCCAAGACAACCTCCTGTACTTGATAAATTTCTTTACCTCTACGCTCAGCCCTTGTTCACAAGACAGTTTCCTCATATGGCAAGGAGAAAAAAAGATTTTTATAACTCTTACGATAAAAGTGCAACTTACTTGGTGGATAAGGAAGAGATTCCGTTTTCTTCACATCGCCCACTTCTGGACTGTTAGGTTTTTCCACCTGCGTTGTCTGCTTCATTGTAGTCCAGGTAGCTTCAAAACCTTTCCTTCCCGTCCCAACCGAATAATAGCGCATCCACATCTTGTTCGTAGAACCGAGTACCACCATCGGTGCAGATTCGCAGTACCGTCCCAGCAGAGGAGAGTCGTCCGATTCCCCATCCCTCAATTCCACATACTCAGAAGCGCAGTTTACAGCGACGGCTAAATCAAACTCGTTGAAACCGATCGCAATTTTGTCTCCATCGTACACTGACAAAATCCACACGCAGTCAGCTGGTACGGACGAAGAAATGGAGTAAGAGGGTGAGAAGATATCACCACTTGGACGCATGCGTTTTCCTCCGCAATCTAAAAGTTTAAGTATAGTCATTAGCTGGAGGATAATTTGTCGGTAACTACGCTTCGTCATTTTAATTTTTGGATGGATTCTCTCGTATCTTCATTAAAACACTAAATACGATCATTAGGTGGAATTGTTACTCTAGGGCAGGGCAAGGAAGAGCAGAAAATTAAAGATACTTCTTCGCTCAATGTATACTCTGCAAGTTAGAAACAAAGAAACCGTATTTCGGTTTGATCTGTACCCCTTCAATGGACGCAAAATGCACGCACAGTACACGTTTAGACGAAGAAGTTAAGAGTGTAAGAAGTTAACTGTCCTAGAAGTTAACTGATATAGAGACGTTTTAAAAAAGGATGAATAAATACTCAACTAGATTAGCCAGTTATTTTTCTCTTAGTGTCTCTTACCTTGCAAATGCTATATTTACAAACTTAGCAATAAAGTTCACGTTGTCTTTGTTGCACTCACCAGTTCCGTTAATTTCGTTCGATGGAACTTTTGTCGGTGTTATAGGAGAAGGTGTAATGTTAATGATGGCCGGCTGAGCATACCAGTAAGCTTGAAATCCTTTCTTGGTCTTTGTCTCATCCGACTTAAACAGAACAGTCATTACATTGGTCCTAGAGTCCACAACGTTCTTACTTGAGTTTCCACAAAATTTCCCTAGAGCGGTTGGCGAGGAAGGTGAACCGTCCATTACTAGCACGAAATCATATTGACAGCTTCTGCTCGCTTCCAATTGAAAGTCCATGAACTCCAGGCGTATTCTGTACTGTGGTGGTAGTTGGATAACCCACTGACATAGCACGTCTACGGGATAGTTCTCCGGATAGAGAGAGCTCTGCATAACACCAGACATCGTGGTAAATGTGCCGCCGCAAGCTGTAAAAAATAGAGCACAAAATAACAAATCGAATAAGAAAGAAGCCGAGTACTGCTCAGCATTGGCTGCAAATTATTTAACAAAACAAGCAGGACACTACAAATGCGTAGAGGTAAGAGCATATGTCTAGCCAAACTGATGTGTGGTCAGAACACTTCACTCTTGTTATTTGTATAGCGGCAACTTTAAAAATACGTAAATTTTCAAAAAGAAGCTGATCAAAAAACCCCCCAAAAACAAGGTATAGGAATTTTTTAAAGTCATGATCAGAGGATGGACTATGAACTGGAAACAGTGTCTCCATACATTCATAAAAAAAGGGATAAATAAAGCTGTTGTTGTTGTTGTCAAAACTGCTACGTAAACATTTAAGTTCGTCGGACTCCACAGAATTTTTTAATATCATGATCAGAGGATGAACTATGAATTGGAAACAGTGTCTCCATACATTCATAAACACATCGTTGAGGAAAACATTGAAGCTCAACCACTTTATGCGTTCTTTGCATTGCCGACATTGCCGTGCACTCTTGACCGCCGGAAGAAGCGTTATTATTTATGTCGTCAGTTTTTATTCGAAACAAATAGAAGATGGTTTTCCGATACCTTTTCAGAAAATAATGTGCTTTTGAGATCTCGAAAAGCGACCCAATGTACTGACCTAGACTCATTCACTCACTAAGAGCTTTCAGTCTAGACCTCAAATGTGTAATTTTCCATTTCATTGGCTTAGCCATCATGGTATTATATGAGCCAATATAACATTATAACAAGAAGCTAGAGTTGCTTTCGGCTGTCGCCTCGAGCAACTCTTACGCTTCTTTCGTGCTCTCCAAACTTCCCGTGAGCATCCATAACTCGATATACGCACGCTAAGCACGAACCAATTTTAATTATACCATGCTCTACAAATATGGTAAACGTACGCGTACTTTTTTGGGACGTTTTTATTTTAGTTTTCAATGTTTTGGGGGCGTTTTTATAAAACGATTATTCCACTCGCGCTTGTTGGATATGAGATGGTTACAGCCAGCGAGGCGCGTAGTACCATCTCATGTCCAACGCGTCTCGTGGAATAATTATTAGATACATGTACAGAGTGGTTCTGATTTGAGTGTCGAAAAGTAATTGGTTTTGCGCTTACTACTCTACGCGATTGGCTTAAAATACTCCCGCCAATTTTTCATCGAATCAGAAGTAAAACCAAAACCAATCGTAACTCGTTTGCACTCGTTTTCCCGCGCTTTGCGTCAGCTACTTGTAATTACTTCGGGTTTTGATTGGCTCACTGTAATGTTTATGGCCTCTTTGATTGGCTTGAGTGATTAATTTGGCTTTGGCTTTACGACACTCAATTGAAAACCGCTCTATCATGCAAACAGATGGTATTGGCTTAGGCTTTCTTATAGGCTCTCTGACGGCGAGTGAAACGTAAAACATTGCTTCCTTCATATATGTACAACTTACTTGACAATCATAGCGCGTGAAGAATCCAATCTATGCCACAATTAGCCGATGTAGCAGCCTTAAGTTCCAGTAGAACTTATAAGAGCACGGTACATACTCGAATAGACAAATACCATACCTTTGTTTCCATCGGGCGAGGGAGGAGGCCCAGGTGGCGGGGATTGCCGTTCAAAGGTCTGCCATTTAAGTGTAAATCCGCGCTTGGGAGTAAGTCCATCAGAGTAAAACTTTATGTATATGGCGTTTTGCGAAGATTTGACGGGAGCAGGAACCACGTTACCACAGAATTTCCCAAGCAAAGGCATTTGTGGTCCATCGCCGTCATGCACTTCCAAGTAGTCATAACGGCAGTTAGAGTGCCTCTCCAGTTCAAATGCTCGGAACGTTAATTCAATTGCTTTGCCCTCTTTTGCCAAAATGACCCAGGTACATTGCTTGTTTAATGGATACGGGTTTGGGTAGCCTGGGCTAGTAATTTCCCCATTTTCTTCATTTAAGACACCTCCACACTCTGACGATAAAAAGAAGTAAAAGAGCTAGAAGTTAGAGTTAGAAAACTACCGGCAGTTCACGACACGATTGCATGCATGAGACACTTTCCCGGTGCCTTTTTGTCTAATTTATCTTTAAAGGGACACAGTCAGCTTTAGGACCGCGCTGACCGGGATACCAGTTTTCCCACTTTGAAAACAGTTCACCTCAACCTGAAATCAAAGATACGCGTCTAGTACATCTAGAAATCCGCTTCAATCTTCGTAGCGTTTTGCTTGATTTTCAATCGTTTACTGAAAAACCTGTTTTTGAGTGTGCTTTTGCTCATCCTATGATATTATTTTATCCTATTTGGTTAAAAGCAGTATGGATCGCGTCTCCGTGATATGCAAATAGCTATGAAATAGTATCTAATGCGGATGTGCGCCAGCTGACTCTGTCCCTTTAATGTCGATAAGAACGACTTGTGATGACAGAGTGCTTCACTCTAGGAGATACATTTTGTTCTTGGCAACAGGCTCCGGATTTCCGAAAACGACAGTCTCTTTGATATGATAAGCAGTGGGTAGAGTCACTTCAGTCAAGAGACAATGCGCTAGTATTGAAGAGAACAACATACGAACAGCGTTGCTTACCTTTCGCCAGTGTTGGTGTGGTGGAAACTCGGATAGTTGGGGTTGTGGGAGTTTTGTGCGAAATCCTTCTCCACGTAGCTCGAAAACCTTTTTCACTGACTGTTCCATCAGACACGAGCCTAATGAAGAGTGAGTTTCCGGTTGAGTTGATGGGTGAAATGATTGTACTCGCACAAAATTTGCCAATGAGTGGTGAATAGCGAGTGCCGCCTTGTCGGATTTCTACAAAGTCAAACCGACAAGTACCAGTATTTTCTAAATGGAAATCGTGAAATTTCAGTTCAATAGTGTCCTCAGGAGTTGTAACTATAGTCCAAATACACTCGCTGTCGACGGGGTAAGATTTGGGATAATTCGGTGACGTAAAATTCTCACCGTCACCAGTCATGTGGCCACCACACCCTGAAAGAGGTTACAAAAAAATAACAATACTTAAAACAAATACATCAAAAAATCAGAAACACTTAGGGAAAGAAAATCAAGTCCAACATATGAACTTACGTAACACTTATGAACACTTATGCACATATTACTTGTGAAGGATTTAAATTTGGTCGTCTACATCGGCTGTGCTAGCTAGCAAAACTGATAGTGACGCGTTTCAGGTCATGCCATCATCGCCATCATCATCATCATCATCATCATCATCATCATCATCATCATCATCATCGTCGTCGTCATCATCATCATCATCATTCTATTTAGTAATGCAGGATTACGTCTTTAAATAATGATTTTCAAGGAAGTTTTTTACTCATGGTACCATTGCTTAAGTTTTGCGATTTGTTTTCAAGTTCGCTAGTTCAGGTTTCGAGTAAAATTACTTTTATGGAGTATATAAATAGCTGCACTTATTTTTATTTGCATTTTTTCTCGTGCCCTGACAAATCACTAGATTCTGCTATGTTGATTTGCACAGCTACAGTCGAGGCAGTTTTCGAGCGGGATTCTACAATACAACAGCATACTACAAACCTTCTGGCACAACAGGCGGAGGTAACGTCTTTGTAGTTGCCGCTGTGGTGGAGGCAGACTTTTCTGTTTTCCAGCTTGCCTTAAACCCCATCTTTGTAGTAGAAGAATCTGATCGGAAACCAATCCACAGAAAATTACCCGTGGAAGTAATAGTGGCTGGCCTGCTAGTGCCGCAAAACTTTCCAACCATCGGGCTTCTAGCCGACGAACCGTCCCGTATAAGGACATAATCATACTGGCAAACAGAATTGTCTTCAAGAGCAAACGTTTCAAAGGTAAGTACAACTTTATCGCCCGATTGCGTTTCTATCACCCACGCGCAGACTTTATCCACAGGGTAGTTGTTTGGGTAGTTTGGTGTCTCTATTGTGCCGCTCCTCTCTTTAAGAAGTCCACCACAATCATCTGAAAGAGAACATGCGGATATGGACCGTTTAGTTTCGAACTTAGCACATTAAAAAAAGTAATTAATAAATAACAATAATAATAATAATAATAATAATAATAATAATGATGATGATAATATGATGATGATAATAAAATGAAATGAAATGAAATAAAATAAAATAATACAAAAATAACGTATCGTGTCGAGGAAACGACTGACAAGCCCGCTACAGGTATTTCTGTTTTAATTATGGCGCCGTGATAACCTTTAGAGTGTCGTGCTCGAGTGTTTATACTAACTTTACTGCTTAAAGAATAAAAATAACTACACAACTCCACAAAGCATTGTGGCGGACTTTGCTAACAAGGCATTTTGTGCTGTTTTCAAGACCAATGTAAGACCATAGTTCTGTCCTCGTTCTTGATGAGACTAACACTTTTTGCCTGTTGCTGTAACCAGAGATTTTTTTTTATCTCATTTCACAGTCCTTTGACGAGCAAGTTTAACTTGAGTGGTGAGAAACAAAACGAAATTACTTTATTGATTTTGACTGATTTGACCGTTCTTTAATATGCCTCCTTTGCCGTTTTCTCCAACATAGAATGCCGAAAATGTAAAAACAATTTGCTTGCAAAACTGCTCAGAGTTTACAAAGGAGGGCACACGAAATAATGACAAAAGAGAAGGAAAATTAACTAATCCTATTACAAAAGCCCAGCAGCTGGGGGCTAAAAAGAACAAAGAAAAAGCAATTAAAACAAAGTCATCAAGATTCAAATAATTGATTGCATTCTGCCATTCTCGCAATATCTTTCAACAATATAGGATTGTTTCTGAAAAACGGAGGATTTATCTGTATCAACAGTGCTGAACGAAGGTTATGTTAAAAGCATTTACGAGAGTTTCTCTTGGGGTGAGGCGGGAAGCTGAGCAACTCTGAACACAAAAGTGAATCAAGCAGTGTTCTAAAATTGTTTTCACTATATGGAAGGATAACAAAGAAAGGTCGAAGTGCTGAAAAGTTTTCAAATTCTTCGTGACAGGTTTATTGGCTAGCGCAGTCATGTGAAATAAAATCTTGTCCCTTTCCCACGCTTACTGTAGATTACGAATACATTTGAACGAGAACATTATGGGTGCGATTTAGTTTGTTGGCACGTCAAGTAAACCCAAATAACACAAAATTAGACGGCGAATCAACCTAAGCAAGTCTCCTTACAAAAAGGCTTGTACTATAGATAGTCTTTGAGATAACTTACGCCCTGTTTACTCAAGTTTTAAAGTAGAGGGCTAAGCCTACAAACGCAGTCGCCGCCTCCTGTCCCAACCGAAGGAGAAATTGACCGAAAAATATTTATAGCGAATGTTTCGAAGACATTGCATTTCTTGGATAACCCCTTCGAGAGGTCAACATTTAAATCCACCGTGTGCGAAATTTCTTTTCCTTTTAAGGCAATTTGTTTTTTTGCCGATTCTGAAACGTTTACTCTTGAAAATTAAAACTCCTGTTCCAAATTGTTAAGTACTGTTCGAATGAATTGCGCAAACATGCTAATTGATTCTCCGATGGTCTTTTACCGCCCCATTTAAGGGCTCAACGCTATAACAATTTTTTTGAAATAAACAAGCTTTTAGCGGTGATCAATTATATTGACAAAAAGAACATGCATGATTATGCTGAAAATCACGAAGGGCAAGAAAGTGAAGCGGGCAACGCAGGAAAAAAAGTAGTTATAATAAGAGAAACAGCAACAGCAGTATTCGCAAAGTCGCCCGGAGAATACCATTGATAATTTAGGAAGGCGGTTTGCCTCGCAGTTATTTCTCTTATTTCGGACCAATATAAATGATTTCCATACCCTATTTCAAAGTTTAACACTCGATTCCGTTTGGTGTAATGTACCTGAAGCAGTATCTCTTCGGGCTTTGTAAATCAGTGACATTTTGGTTGCTTCTCAGTCCCTTTTTCATCAGTTTCAAGAATATTAAATGTTCCTCCATAGAAGTGAAATAAATATGCTGCATGTGCATTCACGGTCTCAAAGTTCCCTGTATTTATAATGTGGCCAATTTTAGTCATACTCTAATGATTTGAGACCAAGTTGGCAAAATTTATAATCCCACTTTAGATAACTCACAGCTGTATCAGAGCAGGGGATACCGATAGATCATGTATAGACGCGTAACCTTCTTCCAGGCTTTGTTGTAACATTCTACAAGGACTACTCGTCTCGGAAGAAGCGGGAGAATAACTGGCTTAGTATTCCTAGCTACAAATGATTTGCTCCGACCTCAACAGCAATCGCAAGACCGCAACACGCCTAGTATCGATGAGAACTAACACCAAACAGACGTCAATCAGCCGACATTATCACGCTAATGAATCACGCCTCCGCCGCCGCTGTCAGCCTAGTCTATTTACAGCTGCTAGCACATTCTACACACCTTCCCTTGCATTTGCGTTCCCACTTCATCACCATGGATGTTTAGTATTGACTTTTACTAGCATGACGATTTAACTAAATGGATGCTAATTAAGTGCTGAAAACTTACTACTCGACTTGTGCAACTTACCTACAAGTTGTGCTTGAACACCTGATAAGAGATAAACGAGACAATATTGATATTAGTGTCGACTTCAGGAAATTGTATGTGCAAGATATTTAATATTCACAAAGAAAGCGTGCTGCCCAATTAAGCCGAGCTTTTTGTTGATATTTGAGTTAGACTCACGATTAACACAAAACGAAGCAAGCACGAACTTTTCC
This sequence comes from Orbicella faveolata, assembly GCF_042242905.1. Classification (NCBI taxonomy): domain Eukaryota; kingdom Metazoa; phylum Cnidaria; class Anthozoa; order Scleractinia; family Merulinidae; genus Orbicella; species Orbicella faveolata. Next base: position 11,752,479 of record NW_028301540.1, on the reverse strand, counting down.
ACTCGCGACAAAGACATCGGCTGTAAATTTGACAAATCAATTACTTTATAATACTTGATATTCGATTGTTGACTGACAATACGCGCTCGAGCGCAAGAAATAAGCAGAAGTTTCCTCGCAAATACGAAGGGGGGTACTTCTAACACGAAATGAAGGCTTTTAACTTAGAGACGAAGACCATTTATAGGTTTTCCGGGATTCGTACAAAGAGTTTTATTTTGGTTAACTTTTGATTAAACAATTTCAGTTTACGCCACTGGTATCTGGGCATGCGATCGATCGGTACAACTTGGGATTACTTTTCATTTGCACTACACAGAAGAAACAACCGACGATAAGAATGCTCGTAGAAATGTTCGTGCATCTCGCGGTATCGCATAAGTTACAACCAAAGTCTCAGCCAAATTTTAAAATGCTAAAAATAAAATGTAAACATACGATCATCTCAAAGAGGAAGAGGAAAGGCTTACCTTGCCAATTCACCACCAATAGAAAATTGACAAGCAGGAATACAAAAGAAAATGTTCGCTTCATGGTCCCAGATGCCAGTGGAATCCAAGAAACTCTGAAGGAATGCTTGGAGTGAATCCGTCTGTGTTGAGTGCTCAGGTGTTACAGGATTTATGCAGATGCGCAGTGAAGCAGGGATTTCATGAGAGGCTTTGAGGTCACTCTGGTATTCTCACATATATTAATCAGCCGGAACGTTTGAATGACCTTCTAGCACGAATACGCCGTCCGTCCAATCACAGCAGCGCGTGCATAAAAGCAATTCTCTTAAAAGTAACAGACACCCGTGTTTGAGTCTTAGCAATTTACATAAGAACAAATACTGTCCATGCGAGCGGAACTGCCCCGTATTTGCAGTCGGGAATATTTACCGACGGCTTCTAAACACCATTCTGTAATCGAACTGAATTGTTTTCCGACATCTCTTCTTTTGCTCAAAACGATTCTTCTTCGGATAGTACTCTTGGTAGGGATAGCTGTAGGTGCAAAACTGAAACGTACGGCATCGAGTATGAACACGAAATTGGATTTTACTTTGTGAGGAAAAGTGTTTACATTCTTCCTTTTAAAGAAAAAAATACGAGATTTAAGAAACGAAAACAACAAAGGCGCGACAGGAAGCTCTTTGTTTTTTTAGCAGAATTAGAAAAGACTTACCGCAAAAATCAAACGGATCGTCTCGAGGCTTACAATTGGATGATTAACGTTTTAAATTACTTTTCTTCGGAGAGTTCTGACAACGAAAAGTAATGCCATACACGAAAAGAAAGGAGCAAAAAGTAACGTATGAACACAATCTTCTAACAAATTACAATTAGTTAGAGTTTCTTTAAAAAAGCTCGCATCTATAAATTGTGCGGTTGGTGGTCAGTTTTTTACAAGCAACTAGAAGCGTTTGCATTTAGCAAGTTGAAAAAAGCTTTTGCCGTTCCTCCCAATATGACGAAACTTTGTTGTTATACTTATTTGACCTGCCTATATCGTATTTCTATAAAAACGTTTTCTTTCTATTCTAAGTCTCAGCAATAAGTTTCAGCCGAGTAGGAAAGCTCGAATGACAAAGCTTAAGCGTACTGAACTGACGATGAGTCTACATGCTTAAAATCACATAAAAATAGGGAGACGTTGAAACAATGATTTAGAGGTAGATTCAAGAGTTTACACGGGATCGAGTCGCCTTATTTGAAATGGACTCAAGGATCAAGAAAAACACTTGCACTACATGATCCAGATTCCACACATAGCTAAGTTAATCAGTTATACTGAAACAAGAAATGGAATGTACCACACCTTCCGTAACGACGTACCTGAATTTCGACTCTTCAAAACGGGTGGCCGCCAAAATTCTCACGAACTCTTTGAGCGATAAACGTCAACAATAATGGGTGGAGTAAGGATAGATATTGAGAACGAGGACTGTCTTCCGGTGATAAGTGGTGATTGTCTTCTGTGGTTTGCGTATCGCGTAAGAAGGGCCAACCCCAAAATCTCAAGGGTTTTTAGCAAACCGTGATCCAAAAAATTCTAAGCTTAACTGAACTTAAGATGAGTCGTCTGAAAACCATCAGTGTTAACAGCGCTGCTAACATATTTGTTGGAGGCGTAACTATATGGTGTGAAACCAGTCTGAATGCTTGAACGGAAAACCGAAGTAAAACTAGTCTCCTTCGCAGCCGTTATTAGGGTCGTCATGCAACGCTCCTTCGACCCTAATAACGGCTGCGAAGGAGACTAAAGTAAAACACTCCCACACAGATCGATGAACTGGCGAAAAGAAATAGATGACTCGAAAGTCAAGAACCAAACTTAGGCCCCGTCCACACTACGCCGGAGAAATTTGAAAACGCAGCTTTATTTCTGCGGTTAGGCCTACTGTCTACACTAATCCCTCACAAAAACGAAGCTTTTCTAAGACGCTTCTCAAACCGGAGGAATTTGAAAACGCCAGCTTTGCGTTTAAATGTTGAAGGAAAACATTTTGAAAACGTAGCTTTTCGAAAACGATGAAGTCACGATAATCCTGTGATTTCCCTGCCAGAGCCTTCTTCGAACACAAATCCAAAATGACCGGTGATTATTGCGTTTTCAAATTTCTCCGGCGTAGTGTAGACGGAAAATATTTGACGTGTTTTCAGAGTGAAACCTCCATTTTCAAATTCTTGAGGTATAGTGTGGACGGGGCCTTAACCGCAACTCTTGAATTTTCTACGCGCTGGAATCGACGTAAAAATTCGTCACGTCTTCATAGAAACTATATAATATGGAATCAACTATCGCACGTCCAGTTGGCAGAAACAGCGTCCATTTCTTTTAAATATTGATTCAAGAAATGTCTGTTTCTGAAGCTGCAAATTTTGAAACATTCACGTCATTCATCCAATATTGAACGAATGACGTCACGTAACAGAAAGCGGCGACGGCAATGGCTAAGAGACTTAATGGCTTAGCGAGGACGAAATAGCTGAAATACTGACTGAAAAAGCCAGCCAGAATAAATATAAAAAGCCATTCAAGGTTGCCGTTACGTTTAAAAGACTACTTTCAAGGAAGAAAAAATCCCTTTGTAAACTTAATTTATTTCTCAGCGAGCTGATATTGTGAAAAATTATTGTATCTCATGTTATAAACTTGACATAGTGCTACTGAACTTGACTGGGCTTCGGCGCATAACAAGCTCCTCAGTCTGCACAATGATTCTCCATATCATACTCAGCCTCATCCAATTGCTTAATGATATTGACATTCTCTTGAGTATGACTTGAAAATTAAAGGACGTACTTAGTATAAACGGATCATCTCAGTAAATTCTTTGAAAAATGTCTACAGGAGTATAAGAAAACCGAAAAAGGCCGACTCATCGATCACTGGCAATAGCGTCTGTGAAACCATTTGTATTAAGCAGGGAGTGTTTTAGTTGATACACATTGTGGAGCATTCTTAACGAATAGGCTATTCATCCAACCATACCATAAGTTTTGCGGAAGTCAGTAGACAGTACTAACGAGTGTCAGGTAATGACGGTAAAATGATCAACTTAGGAGAGTTAATTCAGCATCAATAACTGAACAATGTTAAGATGGATTATAGGCGAGGACATTCTTACCTTGGCCATGCCACTCGTTTACTTGTTTTAAATAGTAATTAACACATCAAAGGATACTCAACGCAATTTGTCATCCGTATAATGTTACTTCTCCTTTTATTTACTTCACAAAAACTCTCAGCAAATCAATCAAGGCAGCGGTATCAAAACCAATAAGAACGTGTGAAGGCGCGGGCCGAAACATGCCAAGTAACTGAATTGATATTGTATGGGCATTGTAAAACGGTTGAATGTTGCCGGCGAATGCTTAAAAAGACCGTGGCAACACAAATAATGCTTGAAGAGTATCTTAGTTGTGTTGTCAAACGATTGAACTCTTCCGGCATCAACTGAATAGTACGCAATCATAATTACGCACGATCCACTGCACTTCAACCCTATGCAGCCTTATTACATTTGATATTACCACGTATAATTCAAACCATGACGTGTCTTTTACTTAGCAAGAGTCTTAAAATCCATGCGTCTCCTTCGGAAGGACGAAAACACCAAGTGCTGCTTGGAAGGACTCTGAAGGCCAAGCTTTACTCGTGGAGGAGTATGGGGTTCAACGATGTCCCAAACATGTGGGTTGGGAACGTCAATAGCCAGCAAATTTGCTGCGTCAAGATGACCTGTGGAGAAGTGCGAGTACATTCCGATGCATAATTAAACAGGTGGATTTATCGACGTCGCTCTTTAGAGACCCTTGATTTCTTCGTCGCAAAAATTTACTTGACAGACACTTGCAATTATTTTACAAAATGGCTATCTAACAAATAGGATGCCCTGTCCATTTAGTAGTACAGACTACAGATCTTTCTCTTACGCTGAATAGTTTTACATGGTAGAATTGCAGCTGCATGTAAGACGGTCTACGCTACATATCCGAGGGCGAAATTATACCTTACACGCGCGCTATGTTCTCTGGAGGTTTTGTTTGCATTTTAATAATACCTAAGCCTTATATCGTTCAATCCCTGCACTTTTAGCTACAATAAATTCTCTCCTCGCATATTACCCTCTCGTCAGTATGATAAGTATATTTTGAAAACTTGAAGCGAGGTGATGATAAAAGGTTACCTCGGCAACAGGTAGTTTTATTGACAAAATACAAGATATTAAACTAAGCTCAGTAAGCTGCTTAAGAATGGATTGACTGATAAACAGGAAAATATCTAGTTTCAGCGGTAAAGGCTTCGCGAAAAGGAGAAAAACAATAACAAACAATCGCAAAAACGGTCAAGTGAAGTTCGCTACACTTTTTATGCAGAATGAATACGAAACAATTTTTGTTTAGGAACTTTACAGGATATATTGAGCGAAGACTGCGGGCTGAATTGAACGCAGGAGAAGGATTAGTCATGTTAGTAAAAATCGCGTATGAAATGCGGAGAGGACTGAAGCGTAAACAGCTCTCTAAAGTTTACTGAATCTAGAACCATAGGAAGCTGACCTCTGTATATGTACCACACACATTAAAGTAACGGTACTTACCTGCATTTATCGCAAAATCCATGGCGTAAATTCCGTCATTATTGCAAATACTCTTGTCTGCACCTAACCATTCAAAACGTAAGTATTATTTCACCTCGGCGTCGACAATAAAATGTATTTGCTTTGGTTTTGCATCACCACGCTAGAGGATTGGCTTGAAAAAGTCGGGCCAGTTTGCCATCCAACCAACTAAAACCTACGTGCAGGCGTCTAATTTTCTGAATGTGGGGGGAAAAAGTAGCCACTTTCTCGCCCTTTGTGCTTAATAGATGTGTTGCTTCGTGTTATGATCGCTTTACAGGAGTGTGTCCTTTGTAATTAACCAGAGTGACTACTTCGGTTTTGGCTTGACCACAGTCAGTTGAAAACCACTCTAACAGAGAACCCCGAGAACAATCCCTTCAAAGTTCAGTAGTTTCAAATATTGTTTGATAAAAATGCAGTCCTAAGAGTTCGTAATAGTTTTACCTTTAGGCGAAGTACAGGAGCTATCGTTTCACCTTCCCCTCTCCACTTTATGTCAAAGTGGCACATAAAGCCTCTACGACGCTACCGTTAACTTAGGTATAATCCGGCAAAGTCAGCGACCGTTTATCACTCTCAGAACTGGTTTCCTATCTCTTCGATCGATGTGACTTGATTTAAGCTCCTCATCTGAATTTTATTGTAGAAAACTGTCCTGAGGTTATCTTGTGGAATTTTTTGAGTATGCCAAAAATAAAGCAACCGCAGCATTCTGCAATATCTTTCAGCATCCATTTTTCGCTTACGATATGACTGACATGGCAAACGTACCTAAAGACATCAAATGACGGATAAGGCTGCATTTTCCAGATGATGCAGCAATAGCCAAAGGAGTATTACCGAGCCAGTTTTTGGAATTTATGTTGCATCCTAAGGAGATACAAGGGATAAAGCATTCTTTGTAGACGGAGTAAAATACCCCCCCCCCCCCCCCACCATGATGATAAAAGATGGAGAAAAACAGCTGACCGAGGCGCCAAATATCAATTATTTGAACATTATTTGAAAACGGACGAGTTACTGCAGTGTTTATAGCCTGCGAGCAGGCTCACGTTGGAGCACAAGCGCGCGCGGCGTAGCCGCGAGACGCCTCCTCACCAAACTCCTCCCGTCGCATCGCTTTGCTCTTCGCCGCTAGCGCGCGTGACTCAAAGGTGAGCCTGCTCGCAGGCTACAGTGTTTATATATAAAAAAATAATCATATGAGGAAGACCAATTACTGGAGGTGATTACCCGGCCCAAAACATGGGTGAAAGTCTCATCAACCGTCAAAGTCATTCTTTCCAAGCCTATAAATATGGCAGTTAGAAATTCTCTTTTCTTCATGCGTGACAATATTAGTGAGGAAACGTATCAAGCTAACAAATGAACACTAAGTTAAGAAACAATTTCTTTTTGTCCAAAAAGGGATGTCAAATCAGCATGAAAACAATGTTTTGGGAGCAAGGAGTGTCATATTGATGGGGCTAGGTTACCCAATATTTCGGAATTTCAACTCTTACTGACTGGCCATAGAATTATAATAAGGAACTGAAGAAGAACCGAAACGAAACACAGAAAAGCTAAACAGGGGCATGGATGGGTAAAATTAGAGAAGATTAAAACTGACTGCACAAGGGTAAACTTAAAAAAAAACATTGGCACACTTTTTTCAAGTTTATCTCAATTATGAATTTGCAAAAAAAGCGTTCTAATATTGCTCAGATATCATCACTGCTTGCTACACTGTAAGTGGCTGTAATTTTGACATAAACAAACTGTTGCTCTGCTAATTTGAAGTTTAGAGCAAATAATTGAGACCAGCCTGTAAGATACTGCAACCTACACTGTAGCACCTTGAGCAATAGCTCATGTGCACTTCACATACAGGGGGTACATTTATGAAGGGCATGTAAACTCTATGTATGTGAGCCTACACTACACAACTCCTGATCAGATGCCAATATGACTTAGTTTTTTAGGCATCCATGTATAATGCATGCAGGAGTACATGTATAATGCATACACAGGGCTATGAAGCTATACTGTTTTGATCAACAAGTTCATGTGAATACAAGCTATATTGGCTACAAAAGACCTTAATTTATATTGTCAGATGGATGCATCTGTGCACACACTTTAAGTAGTGTAAGCTGCAATGTACCTGCTTCCAACAGTGAGGTGATAACTCCAAAGCCATTGGTTACATTTTGTGTGGCACAACAAAAACTGGCAAGATGAAGAGGGCTGTCTTTGCAAGTAGTGTTCAAATTTACATCTGCACCTGCTTGTGAAACAAGCACACTTCAGTAAAATGTTTACACCATACAATGTACTGAACAAATGGAAAAAGTGATAATGAATTTTCTTCTCCATTTCTTGTACCTACCTAAGGCAAATCTGTGTTAGTTGTGTCTATGAGTTAGGACAATTCGTAAACCTATTATAATATCTTACAATAACGAAAATCAGTGATTTAAGGCCACAATTTGAGAAAGGACTGTGAAACTGCACACAATACATGCGGCTCCAGTTTTCCAATGAGAAAACCTGAAACCAGTTTTCTTTCATTTTTTTTTTCAATTAAGTCATTTCAGTAATTCAAAGTCATTAGACAGGCTACTGTAGAGTATTCAGATCCAAGGATATATTTGATGGACAGGCCGCACAACTGACAGGGCGTCTGATATTCTGCAAAAATTTTTAGTAAATTATGTGGAACTTTCAAGGCACATTATGTGGCAAGAAAGGTCTATTATGCAGCGAATTATGCAATATCTTTTTAACTAATCTAACATTGTTTTATTTGGTCTCAGATGAGCACAACCCATTTTTTGCTGTCCAAGACCCTATTTGAGCATAAAGGAATAACAAAAACATCTGAAATAGATCATCTGTTGCCTCATTATTTGGAGATGCCCAACTTAGCCAATTTACTATTAATATTATTAATTATTAATATTATCAATTATTAATACTATGAATTTTAATAGTATTTAACATTTACAGGAAGGTGCAATTGTTTTTACTCTTATGATTTAAGAAGCACTCAGCGATTTAACAAACTTATCCATTAGGATGTCTGTCTCAAGTCAGACGAAAATAACTACATCCTGCAAGTGACTATCGAGCACTTTATGATAATACTTTCATTGAAAATATGGGGATCAAATAACACCTTCAGAGAATATATCAATGACTGTGATTGGTCTATATACTGAAAAAGATTGTTTAATCTGTGCCAATGAACAATGGTGTAAACTAGCATCATGTCCCGACACATAAAACTACATGTACACGTAGAATGCCTGTTTGTTTGTTTGTTTGTTTGTTTGTCGAACCACTGCTTGCAGAAGGTTTTCGAGGTCTTTTGAAAGGTAAAACACTTTAAAATAACGTTTAAATTGTTGAAGAAGTTAAGGCAAAGCAAAAATTTCCTTTTTTCCCTCAAATTGAGAGACTTCGTACAAATTTTGCTATTTTTCTTGAATTATGTGATTTGTTGCGATTTTAGGTCAATTCTACAAAATTGCACCATCACAGAATATCAGAAGCCTTGAACTGAGGTTGCCTAGCTTTGGAGCTGATGAATTTGTTACATTTACTCTGTGTTAATTATTCTGCATATTTCAATGAAGCATGAAATGAACACACCTTTATTTATCATGTATGCTATAAGACTGCTGTCACCACTCAAGCAGGCACACTGAGGACACAACCAAATGAACTAGTTAATTTCATTGCTCTTTCTGTTTCTTTTATAACAATAAAATGCTCTTGCTGTATCATTTGCCATCTCCAATCAGTTAGGAGTGATAACAGTTAGATAATGTCTGACACTGTGATTTGCCACTTGTTTATATGGGTTATTGACCAAGTGTGAGGTCAAGATGGCTGGATATTGGCCAAGTTCTTTTTTTGCGTGTTTATGGACCTCGACTCCGTCTCAGTCCATAAACACGCAAAAAAAGAACGAGGCCAATATCCAGCCATCTTGGCCAAACAAGCTTGGTCAATAAAGGATTTATTATATGGCTTTCAGGAAAATTTTTCTTGCAGGACATGGTGGGTAGTCCCGAGCAGGCAAGATAGCTCCATCTTGCCCACTCGGGTAGCCAATCACAGCGCAGGATTTGATTCATCTTGCCCGCTCACAGAGCTAGCCATATAATAAATGTTCTTATTGACTGGTGAGAAGATTCATGTTCTCCATTGTGAAAGGAAAAAAATACATATAGAGTGAAAATGATTATGAGAACAAACAATTATAGCAACTAAAACAAAATACATATACATTGTATACTTTTAGCTCATTTGACAATGGTTTTTTCATACATTAACAAATCATGTATGTCTTTAAAGTTACTTTTTAAGAGTCATTAATACACCATTTTTTGACCTCATCAGATTACAAAAAACATAACATAAGAAACAAGTAACACAATCGTAAAAGGAATATTAGAAGACTTAGAACAAAAAGTAAGGCTGTTTCAACACTGTGTAGTTTCCAAATAGAATGTGATACCTTTGGAACTTTCAGCCACTGGTTAGTCACATCTAAACCCTTTCCCAACCTCTTTAAGTGTGAGTAATAATGAGACCAGTGCATCAGACCACCGACTACTCTCAATATGATATCCTGTTCATTGTGTAGTTCCAGAAAATATCCATATCCACCCCAAAGAACTGGTTAACAGACATTCCAAGCGGGAGGGGGGTTTCAAATGCCCAATTTTTCAAAGGAAAGTATGGCACTAAAATGGAATTTCCAGAGGGGTGGTGGTGGGGTTTCAAGCTAAAAAACCTTCCATGGGAGGGGTATGGATATTTTGTGGAACAACACATTAAAAAATTAATGTAAATTATATACATTGTTTTCTAAATGTACAAAGATAAGTGACATTGAGCAACAAACCAAAAACAAAGTTAAACCAGAATCTGATTTTGGGTGTTTCCTGTTCACATCTATGCTGTGCTTTTCAATAAGGGAGATAACATCTGTGGCCATTCCAGGTTTATGAGCATTCTATAAAAGAAGCATGTTTAAAAACATTTCATAATTTCATCAGGTTGATACTCGTAATATGCAGTTCCAGAAAATATCCATACTCCCCCACAGAAGGGATTGGAATTTCCTGGGGGTGGGGGTGGGGGCAGCGTGGGGGGTCTCCAAGACCAAAACATTTAAAGAAATGCATTAAGCTTAATATGAAATTTCAGAGGGGTAGGGGGTCTTGTTAAAAATCCTTCTGTGGTGGAGGTATGGATATTTTCTGGGACTAAACAAATTGCAGTTTATGCAGTGCAGTTAATATTCGACATTTAAACTATTTGTGCAAACAACAAGAATTATACACACACCTTGATCATATTGAATAATCTTGGGAGAAAAAATGTATCTTCAGTGGGCTTGACTTCCTCACCTAAAAAGCATTGTGATATAAAAATATCAAATTGCTAAACTAAAAGTACAGGCTGACAGTCAACAAAGTTTGTGACTATTAATTATCACAACTTTGTGTTGGATGTCATACATTGTTTTGGGTTCTTTTTTACAAACTGGTATATTTAGTTTTAACTGATGTTATTTATTGCAATATTGTAAGTAAATGTAAGGTTTTTAAATTATTGAAGGAGATATATTGTTTTTTAAGCTGGCGATTTAGTATGCTTTTAGTAGTCTCAAAGTTTAACTACACAACTGACAAGTGTTTTGAAGCAACATAACATTTCAAACCCGGGGAGCAATGAAAAATACTTCAACCAAAATTGTCACTACATTTATAAGTGGAAAAAGAGTAACATTCCTCAGCTATACTTGCACATTCCCTTGGGTAACAGCATAACTAACTACTCTGACTTAACTCATAAAAATTTAACATGGCCCGTCAGGCATGCAGTTGCCACCTACATGTACATTTCAAATTGAGACCTGACCCTAAATTGCTCTATCATATGTACATACAGGACTTACGGGTCTTTAGTAGAAGTCTAAAGATTCCATACAGTATTGTGAAAAACAGCAAAAGGAGCTTCCATTTTGTTGTCACAATAAAATTCAGGTCACTGAAGAATCTCTCTCCAAAGCCATGGAGTCTCTTGATTCCTTGTACCAGACAATGACCACCAAACATCAGGTTAGCCATGGAATAGTTGATGACCTCCAGTGTTAAGGGGTATAAGTCAGTGGCAATGTTATAGGCAGGATGAAACATGATCAATGGTTTTGAAATCCAACATTAGAGAGGAAATATACTTGAACCCAAGCATGAATGTAAAGAGAGGACTATTTAACAATTAGACCCGTAGACCGCAAGGGCTACGGGTCAATAGCCCATGAGGCAAAGCCTCATGGGCTATTGACCTGTGGCCCTTGAGGGCGAAGGGTCTAATTGTTTTAGTATCACCCAACTAGTTGGACAGAAAAGGCAATAATAAAATTAGCAAATGCAAGTTGAAGAAATATTTATTTGGGAATAAAACGAAAGAAAGCGTCACGCTCGATGGCACCAATTTCGCTACTCGATGACTATTACTAATAGTCCCCTAGCAGCGTAGCCAATCAAAATGCAGAATTTGCATTGGTCCACTAGTTGGGTGATACTAAAGATAGTTATGAAGAGTTGCCCAATTTCCAGAAATTGAGAAGAAAAAAATATGAAACAACAGTTTTGCAACAAACAGAGACCAGGATAAAGGAATGTTCACTTTCAGCTTGGCTAATTAAATATTACAAATTTAAAAGTGATATACATGTATCCATGCAGACATGTCTGAGTAGCAAAATAATCACGCTAATGGTGTTAACTATTTTCATTGATATTTAGCTGTAAATAAGCTTATTTATTTTATATTTGTACACACAAGGGTTCCAGTATGGGTCAGTGACTCAGTGTCTCGAAGCACAACAGAGAAAAAGGGAAAAAAAATTCTGGTCCACGACAGAACGGGTCCAAATAAATGGCTGTTTACGAATTTCGTTTTGGTAAATAAACATGTGTGGGTTGTTGTGCTTTAATTCTTACTTTCTACTTGCGTTAAAAAAGTTTATGCAGTAAATAAATTATAAGCCAGTCAGTATTTTAAAGACATTTTGCCGCATAGTGTGAAGCACAGTTCATCCGAGGCACAAACAACCCGAAAAAAGTAACATCATTCATAGTCAGCTGGCAATTCAGCTGAGATTTCGATGTAAATATAGTAGTTAACTGTTCACTGCCGGGTTTAAAACTGTCTTCTAATAAAGAATTACACTAATTCTTACCTCGCATGTAAATAATGGCGTAATTTGCTGAAATGAACTGTAAAACCATAGTTAGTGGAGGAGACTAACTATGGTAAAACGATGGAAAAATGCTACAAATTGACGTGAAACATCCATGTCGACAAAAATCATTTTCCCGCCATAAACGCGGGTGAACTGCCGCCTCGTTTGCAGGTTGTCGAGAGTTCGGTAAGAGACTGGGAAGAGAGGAGATATCAAAGATGGCGGACGGCTAGCTCATTGTTGAATGAAACGATTTTGGAATATTTTCTTTTGAAAGTTTACTTGTAAATGTGGACATGACCTCGGAAAACTACCGTTGAAACGTCTTTAGGAAGTACTGTCTTCCAAAAAATGGAAGTAGAGCAAGAGAAAAGCGCGGTAGGTGAAGAAAATATTCAGAGCATAGGCAAAATTCAGTCGAATACAAGCGCTAACTTGTGCGCACGTGTTTTGTAAAGGTTGTTGATGACATTATAGAGAATAGCTGAAACTCTTTTCTTGTAGAGGAATTGTACGCACGTTAATTTTCAATGCGAATCGAAAATCTTCCTTGCATAAGACGTGAAAGAATAATAAATAATTCGGCTATGTACAGGACATACCCATTGACAAGTAATGATCAAAGTCAAAAGACAAGAACTTTAAGCTTATGTATTTTAAAGCATAAACAGTTTACAATCTGAAAACAGTATTGCAAACGTACGTTTACATTTCAGCAAGAGGAAAGGCAGCAATGGAAACTTGAAAAGGACACAGAATTGAGGCTGGAGATTCCTGAAGGAAAGGGAAAAGCTGAACTTGTGGTAAACTGAACTTTTGAAAATCTCGGCTGGCTATGCATAAGTTTCGAGCTGGAGCAAGTATCAGAAATAAAATAGATCATGTTTTCTTGTGGCATTTTGATGCAAATTTCTTTAAATGTCATATTTGAAACCAAACAAAAGTTGTTGGAAAGTTCCCATGCTATATTAAGTGTTCAATGTCTTATACATTGTATGTCTGATGGATTTCAAATTGTGGTAGACACACATTTTGAAAAAGTTTTTTTTTATCATGATGATATTATTGATATACACACCTTGGTATAATACTTCATTTATTTTATTTCCTCTATTCTAATTGTGTTTTTTAATTGTTTTGCTTTTTCCCCCAATTTAGCTTCTCCAAGGTCAAGGTGAAGTGTTTGGAACTGAACTCATAAGAAACAAGAAATTCACCTTCAAGGCTGGATCAAAAGTTGCCATTTTCACCTGGCATGGCTGTACTGTTGAAATATCCTTTTCATTATGTACTCGGATCCTTGGGAAGCATGAGCTATGATTCACTTCGCCACATACATCTACTAGTTATATTTAACTGTTTTACAGTGTACAGGCACAGTGTATCTTCCCTAACTGAGCATAAATCTCTGGTCCTCTGGAAGTTGCTTATATCTCTAAAGAAACACCCATGGTCATGTACCTGAATCTTCACATGGGCCTGGAACAAAAGAGACAAAAGGCTGAAAACTCTCCTGATGAATCTGAGACTGGTCCAAGGGTGAGTCCTACCTGCACATTCTATGGGTGGCATGAGAGAAAACAGTCAGGGTGTTGTACTCTGGATTCAGCAGAACATTCATCATGCCAATGTGTGGTGTTTTTTAGCAGGACGCTTCTTGTATCTTTACTGTCACAGTGCTGTTCATCTACTTTATTTCACTCCTGTCAAACTATTATAGCAACCTCACAAAATGCTACGGCACTTGTGAGGCAAATCTTTAATATGTACAATCCCACTCATATGGGATAACAAAATTTACAGTTGAACCTCTCCACAACAGCCACTTTGGGACAGAGGAAAGTGAGTGTTGTAGAAAAGTGGTCGTTACAGGGAGGTAGAGGTATAATATGTATTATTATTATTTTTTTTAGAGGTTGTTAGGACTTGCTTTAGTGGCTGTTGTCATAATTGTGCAGTGAATGTATGGGCATCCCCTGTGATTAAAAAAAGTGGCTGCTGTTGAGAGGTGGCGGTTAGTGGAGGTTCAACTGTAATGCCACCACACATGTTAATTGAACAGTGTACCTGCATGTATGTAGTTGCTTTGTACTTCAGAAAATTAATCAGGATATTAGTTCTAGTGAAAGTGTGGGTCACTTTGGCTGTATGCAGACAATGAGACATCACCTGGTGAAACGCTATTGAAAATGACTCTTGCTAACAAACCTTAAACACTGGTGATGATTCTTGCTCAGGTGGCAGGAAGGGGGAGGTGTAATCAGCTATATTTAACAGGGTGGTGTGGATGAGGCTGGTGAGTTTGACCTCCCAAGAATCTTGTTGGTCTCCCATGAATGTTCTCAGATTACACAAAAATGAATTGTTGGTTGTTAAATAATTATTATTTGGTAATATTCAGGTACTAGTTGTGGGTCCTGTGGATGTTGGTAAGTCCACCCTGTGTCAGCTGCTGTTAAACTATGCTGTTAGGATGGGTAGAAGACCGGTGTTTGTGGATCTGGATATTGGCCAGGTAAGTGTTTGTGTACTCTTACTTAATTTCCTCTCTTCCATTTAACCTTAGAAAATAGCCCATAGAAAATAATTATGTGCACTGATTGGTTTAAAATCGTGTTTCTATATCTCAAAAGAAAACCAGAACGAGCACAAGCTGTTGACATAATAATGGCATGAGCAAAGAGAATTTACATTTTGATGATCAAAGTAAACAGGTTGTTTTTCTTTTTTTGCTGCAGTATTTTCTAAAAGAAATAGAAAAGATGTTCTCCGTGTTTCTATCAAGTTATAGAAACACTCGTGAATGTTTGGGAGAACTTGAAAAAGCTGTGGTTAACAGCTCATGTTCCCACAGCATTTCTTGTTCTCCCAAACTCTCACTTGTGTTTCTATTAAACAATTAGATTATAAGCTTGAGATTTCTATTGCTCGATAGTTGACAAGAGCACAGCCCAAGTCAACTATCACGCATGGAAATCGAGAGCGAATAATCTAATTGTTTTAGTATAAATCTACTAGTTGTTCAGAACTTTATCTCACTCCTCTTCAAAGACACCTCGAAAATGCCAAGAAGTGCCATCATTTTGTTAACAAGGGCTCACTGCTACGCTGCTCACTATCTATCACAGAATCGATAGTGACTAGCGTTTCCAATCAGAGAACAGCATTCATGATAGAACGCTAGTAGATTTATACTAAAACTCGATAGAAACATAGTACATGTTTTCCATTTCTTAAATATAACATTTCAAACAACCTAGCTTCCCTGCTCTCTTGCTTGAGTGAACTTATTCCTGTACCAACAGTCTCTTCTGGTTAAAAATTCTTGTGATTCCTCAGGGTAGAGTTGGCATTCCTGGCTCAATGGGTAAGTTTTTTGTTCAATGCATTGTGTATTTTATTATACCCTGTACTTTACTTTACTTTACTTTACTTTTGTACTTTTTGAAGAGTTAACATAAATGTTATTGTACGTGTACACATCTGCAATGCAATAATGTCTCCAGCTGAACACTTCGCCTGCAGATGGATATGGTAGGTTTTATTGCCAGCCAATTTTCATAGGTTGGAACTTTTACAGTATATCATTTATTATGAGAATGTAAATGTATCAGGTGTAACTGAAACTCGTGGGCATGTGAAACTTTCTACATAACTGATGCAATGATAATTAAAACTTTGACATAGTGTACATTTTTGCATTTCAAATTAAATGTTACAGACCTCAAGACTTAACTTAAACATGTAAGTCCACCAAGGCCTAAAAACTAATTAACTTTCTTTCCTTTAACAGGTGCTTTGCTGATTGAGAGACCTGCAGATATTGAAGAAGGTGAAAATTCTTTTTAGAAATAATTAAATAAATAATCATATTTTAATACATATTTAATATGTGTTAAAATTTAAAATAGTGCTATTGATTTTAGGTAGGTGGGATGTTTTTTCATGAATGTAAGTAAGTATAAGTAAGTAATTATTTATTTATTGTGACCACTCCGCTTAGCTAAAAAGCGTCTTCACAGGAAGGCCACTCTGAAAATAACATAAATGCATTATAAATTTATATATAAATTTATTATTAATAAACAAATAAACAAAAGAAAATACCAACTATAATCGTGGACAAATTGTGTTGGAAAATGCCAAAACATGAGATCATAATCGTAATGCCTACAGAATAAGTGTCAACACTCCCATTCCCCCTTCCAATGTTGGAAAATGGTAAAATGCAAACTTGTGTTGGATGAAAGTGTTTTGTCAACATTGCACAGGGGTGGGGGGGAGGGGGGGGGGGGGGCAAAATGTGTATAGAATGACTTTTTCCCAACCCTTGTGACCAAGGTTGTAGTTAAAATCATAAGTAAGTACATAAAATTAAAATAATTAATTGCAATAAAGGATATAAAAATATAACATTGTCAATAATATATTAAGTAAATTCACAAATTAAGAATTTAATAATTGATATGTAAAGCTACGTGTACATTTGTTCCTTGCAGGATTTCCACTTCAAGCACCATTAGTATATCATTATGGTCACTTGTCACCTGGACCAAATGAGAAGCTATACAACAAGATATCCAGCAAAATTGCTGAAGTCACAAAGGAGAGGTTTGAAAAAAACAAGAAAGGTGAGCCTCTGTTTTCCCAGCTATAGGCATACCTGTGTACATGTACTGTATGTTGAGCTTAATTTTTTTAAATTTTGTTATTTTCCTTTGTTCTGATGTGCTGTAATATATTTATTATGTACAGCATGTGAAACAAAGGGAAATTATACCAAATTGTCATGCAACAGGCAAATTACATGTAACTACAGTATCTCCAAACTTAGGCAACTTTTCCTGGCTTCTTTGGACATCTTCACTGAACTGAAAACTAGGAAAAGCCTTGTCATATTTTGATCAAAAACTAAATTCTCCAAGAATATGGTACGGTAAGAAACATAGGATTATTTACATGTAGATGCATACTGATGTGAAGTGTGTTGCATTATAGCTCGAGCGAGTGGCTGTATTATCAATACCTGTGGCTGGGTGACTGGAACTGGTTATAGAATTCTGGTTCATGCAGCTGAAGCATTTGATGGTATGTAATACTTAAAAAAGAAAAACCAAGAGATCCATGTACATGTATAAGAAAAGAGTTTTCATCGATCCAAACCATGTGATCAAAAAGTAACATAATGAGAAACTGTTGTCTGTGGTAACACAATGATAATTATTATTGTTGTAAGCTTTAGGTTTGTAGTAGAACCTCTCTATCCTGCACTCAGTTATCTTGAAATACCCACTCTCTTGAGCTCAAATCATTTCCCCTTGGATGTACTTTTTAGCCACATACTATTGAGAAGTACAAATATACATGTATCTATTTTTTTTATTTCCCATAAGAGTTTAAGATAGCAGGCTTCAACTGTACTTACATGTACTAATCTTGCAGTTAATGTTTCTGTCCATGATACCTGATGGTTATAAAGTATCCACAGGCTCACTTAATACATGTACATGCACAAGAGGTAGCTTACAGACACATCTGAAATGAAACAAAATAATTATTATTGATTTACAAAAATGCAAATTTGCATTGCAAATCTTTGTATAACATGTACACTGTATGCCAGTACCATATGTGGCTTATGTACATGTACATGTGGGGAAGGGTGGAGTATGAGGGTGCTTATGCTTTACACTGTACAGAGTAGGTCAAACTTTGCAGAACCAAACCAAGATAAGCTCATTGAATGTGACATTGAACTTAATCAACTTAATACAGTGTATGTGGTAACATAATTTTTTGAGATTAAAAATTATTATATTTAACATTGAGCATATTGTGCTGTTACTGAGAACTTCTGTCTTCATGTACATGTATTCTTCATCATTTAATTTACTTTTTGAATCTTTCAACATTTTTTAGTGGATGTAATAGTTGTTCTTGATCAAGAAAGAGTCTACAATGATCTCAAGAAGCAGTTTGGTAACAAAGTCCAGATTGTACATCTTCCTAAATCTGGTGGGGTAAGGAAATTGTTTAACTGTCCTGGAATGTGTTGGCCAGCTATTACAATGTACTGTCATATAGCAAAAGTTTGATTTACATTTTAAGTTAATTGCCATGGATAAAATCAAAATTAATATCCCTCGACTTTTAAATTTTTGGAGATAAATCATACAACATTAATGCATTGATCATCAAGCAGACTGTTGAGAAGAATAAAGAAAATGATTATTAATTAAGCGACAGTGAAGATCTCACAGGAAAGTCTGACTGATCAATTTATCACAGCTAACTAGCAACTCCTAGACTGCGAGTAGTCTATCTTTCGCTCGAAAATATGTTGGGAAGAACACAAATGAACAGAGGTGAACAGCAAAGCTATGAGCAGCTGGGTGTAGGGTGGGTGTTGGCAGATGAGTGAAGGGGTCTCTTCCCTTGAGGATCTTCAAGCAAAACAGCGACTGCTCACTGTTGACTTGGTAAACAATTAAGGTAATTCCTTAGTATTGCATTGCGCGTCCCCACTGCACACGATTTTTGTGTCATTAGTGCGCACACATGACCACATGTGCGTACAAAACTTAAGAGATTTCCCTCAAACTAAGCTCGATAGCGAAATAAATGCTCCTTTTCTCTCAAACGAGCATGGTGACCCCTGATTTTTTTTTTCAGGTATTTGCTAAAAACCGTCTAATAAAGAAGATATTTGAAGAAGAAAAAAAGTTTTACAGTGGAACATGAATTTTTTTGAAAATAGTTCAGTACTAGGTGTATTTTGGCCAAGGCAAGGACTTCAAGCTAACCACGGAACTGTCCAAAAAAGTGCAATATTCCCAAAACCAGGCAATCAAAAACGGCTTGAATGAAGCAATACTGCTTATGTGGATAAAAGAAGCTTTACTTTAAATATAAAATTTTGTCTTTCAAGTAACCAAGACTTAATTCTGTATGAAGGTGATTCGAATTGTTAATGTGCAACCAATAAAAATACCCCATTTTAAGAGTATGCTGACGTGTAAACAAGCACGGTGACCCCATTGTTTTATTGCATTTTTTAATGTTCATATCATGAATGTTAATTACATGTAAGCCAAGTTTCAAACAAAGTTTGGTAGTAAAACAATTTCAAGGGAGTTACCTTAAACAGTACTGGTAAGACATTACTTTCAAAAGAATCAATACCTACTGTTAAACTCCTTTGAATTACGCTAAGTGAAGTGTTACTGTTGTGCAATTGGTCACGCTACCGTGTGCACCTTTAGTCCTGGGAAGGGCTTGTGCTTACTACAGTCTGTACGTGCAAGTATAATGTCACCCACATCTACATACATGAACACAGTTTGCGTATGATACATTGTAAGTTCAACTGGAGACATGAAGCTCAGTGGAGCTAAATGTCCATGTACAAATGTACTATTTTTGAAGAATGGATTTATTTTGAAATCAAGAAACACAACACTAAGAAATCCTAACAAGTTAATTGTTGTGTTTACATGTACTTGCAGGTGGTTGTACGTAGTCAAGAAACTCGACGGACTGCAAGAGATGAGAGAGTGAGGAACTATTTTTATGGAATGAAGTTAAATTTTTATCCTCACATTTTTGAGGTCCGATTTGCAGACATAAAGATTTTCAAAATAGGGGGTTAGTAGAATATCTGCTTTACAGTAATTTGTTAAATAAAGATAATTGTTTTTTTTTGTAACTTTATAGCCTTAAATGAAGTTGAATGCAGATGAAATGATTATATATTTGTATATTCTTGTTGTTGTACAACTGATGAGGTGAAAGCAAATGCTCAGTGTGAAAGTCATCAAATTTGTGTTCAACCTGTTTGCAAAAACTCCACCTGTTTTGAATACTTAATATATGAAACAATTGAAAGTTTCCTAACTCATCACAAGAAGTACGTGCACAGTGTATGATGTAACATTGCCATAATATTACTTGCAATGTTTTACATATGAATCAATTTAAATTTGTTCAACAACATGGTAACAAACTGTGAAACCTACCAAGCCAGGCCCAGGTTGTTCGATAGGTGGATAACGCTATCCACTGGATCAAAAAGTGGATAGCGTGGTTTGTTTTGTCAACACTTATCCACAGGATAGTGATTTATCTGGTGGATAGCGTTATCCTACCTTGGAACAACTGGGGCCAGGACTGCAAAAAACACATGACCAGTTTTGTTCGAGCTGCACACTATAGTGTTCAATCAAGTGATCTAACTTTACTGTGGTTCTCTTGAAAACATTCAGCTCCAGCTGTCCCTGACTCCTGTCTTCCACTGGGGATGGCTCCAGAACAGAATGAAACCAAACTGGTTCCAGTGCAGCCGGGTAAGATATTCAAATGAGAAAAGTTAACTGGGAAAAGGGTTACTAGCAATTGTTTCATGCTTTGGTGTGCATCATTGAGTTATGATGCATTGAAGAAGTTTGGAGTGCTTGAAAGAAGCATGAGAGAACTTTGCTCCGGAGGCAGCAACCTCTTTACTGTAACTTTTCGTTGTCATGAGTGCTTTTCTTCTCTTACATCCACACATAGATAATTTTTTGACTCTACAGACTTTGTTCTTTATTATTGAATGTAAAACTAAAAAGAGAAAAAGTGTAACAGGCATTGGAGCACAAGAGCTACACGTACATCGTAGATCTGTGGGAAGGATCAGACAAAGTGTTAGTGACACTCCACTGACAGTGCTGGTTATTAACTTCTTTCCTCACAGGACGTGACTTAAAGCATTGTGTGTTAGCACTGAGTGCAGCTGAATCTTTGGAAGAAGACTTGGTCACAACAAATGCAGTAGGCTTTGTTGTCGTGTAAGTTGCTCGACTCTTTTTCATTTGTTTGCACATATCAACACCCAAGATAGGCCAACTGACCGAACCCTCATGCACATGACCCCGCTGTAGGCATGCACATGTAACCCAGTTAGTCCATCACTTATAGAGAGCAAATCTTATAGAGGCTCTGATCTGAACAGTTTCAGTCAATTACATTATAATTTGTTCAAACTGTTTCTGTCTTTTCAGGAATGAGGTTGATTTAGATCGCCAGATGATGATCGTGTTATCTCCCGCTCCAAGGCCATTGCCAAGAAAGTTCTTTTTACTCAGTGACGTCAAGTTTATGGACTTTAAATGATAATTACATGTATTTTTATCACTTTATAACACTCTGTACAAACTTAAATGAGACCAGAAACCTACATTTGTAAACATACAGTCATATATGCATAATGTTCCAAATGATCTGTCAAGGTACACTTACATGTGAACAGTAATATCATGAACAGAATCATGAGCACTATAATAATAATTATTTTTAACATTTTCAGAAGGAGCATATGGAAAGTGTCAGACATACATGTAATAATTTTATTATTGTAAGCAAAGAAAAAGATTGTCACAACTTATTCTCACAGATTCCATGTATTTATTGTACATTGTTCAATATACACCCTTTACGTTCCAAAGATTAATACTTGCAAGTACAGTTATGTTACTGACTTGCTAGTTTTTGTACTTGTTTATTATGTGAATACTGATAGTTTGCTAGATAGAAACTACTTTCTTAAGATGGGGAATGGGATTGACAACAAATTCTTCTTCTTTGATGCCAATCACAGCAATAACTTTGTTTCTGTGAACCCTTCTCAACCTGTATTCTCTCCTTACATTTATATCAGTATTACAGACATTAATTTTGTTATGACATACATTTAATTTTAAGTTGACTGGTGCTAAGAATTATGTAATACCTGGAAGTTGATTTGAGAGGCTGGACTTGTAAACTATTTCTGATCAAGCATTATTTGAAATAAACTTGTTTAGTTATTTTATTTTGTTTTGTTGTGTTACATGTTTAATAATACTCATTGCTAAATCTATTTTTGTCCAGAGTCAAGTTTCACCAAGAGTGTGTTAACTTCAAGTTTGTTTTTAATCAGGGTGAAAGGTTCCACATTTCTGTTCTTGGTCCCAGTATTGTGAATGTTTTGTCGCTGTTCAGGAATTTTTTCCCCTGTTTTCACACAACTCCAAGGTTTTCTTTGAGTTTTCCACACTGCATTATGTGAAACATGTTTATCCTCAATTACATGAATTAGTGACAAACTACAGTACAGTAGTTAAAAGTAGTTTTTTCCCCTGATTTCCCCTTATAATTTAGAGCCTAGTCACAGGGGACCTACACACTTATTTCTGAACTGTATGTAATGTAAAACAGAAATAGAAGAGTAGAATAAACTTGACCATTGCCGTCCTGTTAGCATTGTGTGATTCAATACATGTTCTTTCTTTTGATCTCCGTTAAAAAATATGGTTTCCGCAACATCGCTTTGATTGTAACTACCTCTATTGTCTGGGTGCTGTCACGCTGTTCGGTGTTTTGCATCTTCCATTTCACCATTGGTTATTAATTTATTAACAGTTTGAATGCAATGAGAACAGTGTGACAGCACCCAGACAACAGAGGTTGTAACAATCAAGGCGAATTTCACAAATAGCCATGTGGGTTCCCTGTGGCCTAGTGTGTAGAATATGTGTGTGTGCACCGTGATTGGTCATTCATTAGTTGTACTGTCCAGCCTACTGAAATTTAAAGCTTTTTTCTTGTTGTTGTTGCAGAAATGTCTTGAGATGTTTTTCTTTAACATTCATTGCAAAAAAAAAAGTTTAAAACCTTTTGCCTTCTCGTTTCAGTGTTAAACTGTGATAGTAGTATGATAATTATTGACAATTTTCTACAACTCTGTTTGGAGTGGAGTTCCTCAAAAAGTTTGGTCATTTTAGTTTTGATGATACTTATCCATCTTTGTCAATTACAGGGTTTGAGCCATCAATAAGTTAATTAATAAATAAAAATATACATTTATAGAGATTTAAAGAAATGACTAAATACAATAGATCAGATTAACCAAACTACAGCCTGGAAGAATACTAAGTACTGCCAACAGCATTGCCAATGGTGCTGGTCAATAAATTATAGCACAAAAAATAATAAACACTTCAAGCTATGGAGCATGACACTACGTGAATTAAGACCAATTCACTGCTGTACATGCTAAGCATCCAGTCTATCAAAATGTTTTGTTTTGCACACTTATGGTGCAAGTCTTTCATAGACCCAACCATCCACCCCTTTCTTTGTTAAATTCTCATCAATGACCTCATCTGCCTCTGGTTTACGAAACAAAATTCTGTCATGAAGCCTGCTGGATTGTCCTTGCCAGAACTCCACTTTGTCTGGAATTACTTTAAAACCACCCCTGAAAGAAACACATTTGACAAATTAACATTCTTGGTCTTATAGTAATGAATATGTGCCTGGAAAATAAGCACTTCCTCATGACATGAGGGATATTTTGTGTCAGGTGGCATAAAAATACCTCCCAAAAATTTGGTTGCACAGTGTAATAACTGTCAACTGTGAGTGTAGTGACTTATCAATAGAAGAAAGTTAGAATCCCAAACTGGAATACATGTAGTCGTGAAAAGAGAAAAAAAAAAAAAAAAAAAAAAAAAAAAAAACAGTCTGAAATTCCATTAAAAAATAAATTCAACCAAACACCCAATTCTAAAAGGCGTGAGTTAAAACCTTAAAATCAAATTCCCCATCAATGATAACCCGATATCCTCTTAAAGATGATTTCCAGTCTGTAGTGCGCAGTCTCAGCACCATAATATTTATTTAAATATCATAAGTTCTCACTCAATGTCCAGAATAAGAATCAATGTTATTCGTTATGAACCACATACCTTACCTTTGAGGCCTTTCAAATTCTTTTTCCAACAGTATCATTGATTTTTACAGCTGCGAAGTTGTTTCATCAAGTGATATGAGGAAGAACGAAGTATAAAGCTTTGACCGCTTTGCAACCATAATGGGGGTTGTTTGGAAACTTTGAATTTACTTGATCAATGTAAGTAGTTGCAAAATGTTTACATTTTGTGATGTCTTACATGAAGCAAAACAAAACAAAAAACGCAAAAAAAAAAAAAAAAAAATCCTCAAGAGTGCGCAGTATGGACTGGAAATCGTCTTTAATATCTACCAAGAAATTCTGAGACTGACACGAACAGAAGATAATTGATGGTCTCGTTTGGAGACTTGGGTGTCCTTCTCACTCCTGTAATGAGCTTACTGCATTATTAAAGGTCAACAATTATTTATGACTGCCAATAAATTTTCAGAAATGTAAAATCCCTACTCACCAGTGTTCTGGCTTAGGAATTAGTTTCTGTTCATCAGCATATTCTTCTTTCAGTTCATTCTCCTTTGTTTCCAAAACCTTCAAATAACACAGTTGATACAACTATCCGTGAACTCGCAACCTATACCAAGTAGCTGACGGGCAACTCAGGGTGACTCAACCAGTATCTATCACACATGTAGCAATGCAAAAGGGAGTTGTGAATTTTTAGAATCAAATGCATCAAACAGATCCCTTCATTTACAATTCAATCCAAACATGTACCACAGAATTTTTCCATTTTTCTGATTAACTTATTGTGAGGTTGCAGTCCTAAAAATGATCAGGTCCACCCATCCACACTGTTTGGCTGGCAATGTGTACTTCATTCTTTCAAATTACAGTTCTGATATATGTGCAAGGTGAAGGTGCGGTTGCATCATGTTTAGTGTGCTGGTCTCTGGATCAAGTGGTCTGGGTTCAAGTCCTGGCTGGGGACATTGTGTAGTGTTCTTGGGCAAGGCACATTACTCTAAAAGTGCCTCTCACCACCCAGGCAGGGGTTTCATTACCGTTTTCAGAGGGAAGGCAACTGGTTTCCACATTGGGCCAAACTATTATTCAGAACTGAACTTCTTTGTAAGAAAAACTTTCTGCTAGATGATCAAACCAGCTGGGCAATATTGTCCTCTCAGCTGGTCAATTTTCCCGGTACCCGGCCCATAATGAAGCCCCTGCCCAGGTGTATAAATGGGTACTGAAGAATTTAATGCTGGGGCGTGACCCTACAATGGACTAGCATTCTGTCCAGGAGGGAGTGGATATACTGTCTCCAGTAGTCCCTTCATGCTACAGAAACCGAAGATAAGCACCGCCCTGATGGGCTGCTAATGGTGCTTGGCTTGTCTAGAGACTACATAAGCAGACAGTTGTTTAGCTATATAGCACTTACATGCATTGCAGGTCTATGATGCTAGCTATTATACTATGGGGATCATGATCTCTACATTTTCACTAGCAAAAGACAACCTAGTAAATTATGGAAATAACTGATGAACATACAGTACCTCTCTGCTTGCAATGACTGAGCTCTGGGCACTAACAATAGCTCCTATTTGACTTCCTCGAGGACGAGAATGGAAGTACTCCTCACTTTCTTTAGCGGGCAGCTTTTCCACTCTTCCCTCAATTTTTATCTAAATAGAAACAATGCATGTGAGAAACAGTAACAATTTACAGGAAATTCATTTGAATTGGACAACATTATTTGTGGAAATCATATTATTTTGTGTTCAAGTAGGAAGCACCTTGCACACATATGTACCTGTCTGTGTAAGGGATGCCAGTAAAACAACAAGCTGGCATATGGGTTTTCTTTCTGAAAGAAAAGACAATGGTTATAATATTATTAATGTACAATGTAGCTGGGGTTCACAACAGATTAACGTTCATGTAGATTTCAAGCTTAAATCACTGGTTAGTGTCTTCTAAACCTGCTAAGACCTCCTCTGGTGGTGTGTCTTGATGTGGTAAGGAGGCTTGAATGCCCTCATGACCCCAACAGCTATGTCATGCCCCTGGTAGGTTCAACCAAGCGGGACCAGTCTGTGGGAGAGGGTCCTGACTGAACATACACTACCCTGGTCCTTAAATTTCTTGACTTTATCCACTCAATGGTTAATTTAATTTAATTTTTTTTTACTGCGTGACAGTGAAAATGATCTATTAAACCTCGTATCATACAACTCAAAGGCTGGTAATCACGCTTGTAATTTGAAATCAGCCTCACACTGCACCCTTATCCAATTTAGTAATAACTCACCCGATTTGCTGCATAAAATTAAGTGGTACACGGAGTGGTAACAAATCGATAAAAGTGCCTCCTCACATGTGACGATATCATTTTTATCCAACCTGATATCATTATTTTTTTGATATCACTTTGGACCCCTTAACTATACTTAAATCTGTTGGTGTACATGATTGAAACATCTCTGTAACTTCCTCAGAAGTCTTTGGCGATCTTTCAAAATCTTTGGTCATCTTTGAAAATTTTCAGAAAATGAACGATTAGTTATTTGCCATACCCAAATTTGGCCAAATGAGCACGATGTGGTAGCCATATCAGGTCAGTGACCTGATATCACAGGACATCAGGACAGTAGACACAGCTTCTGATTGGCTAATTACAAATTTGGGTACAGTAAGGTGGCATTGGCGTATTGGGCCTCTTTAGTCATGGGTATTTTCTAAAAATGGCACGAACCATGGTTCAACCAAACTCACCTGATATGCCAACCAACATGCGATATCCGATATGCGAACCAATAAGGTACGATTAGATATAACTACTCCCTGAATTGCACTCCACTTGCTCTAATAACTATTACATAATCACCAAATTATGTAAACACTCACCAATTGTTCTCCTTTTTTGCTGTTATAATTGGTGAAAAATGTGAATCCTGTTTTATCATAACCCTTCAGCAACACAACCCTTGATGTTGGTCGGCAGTCACTTTAAAATAGAAAACATTCCAAAAATAATGTATAAATCGCTCTACCGGCAACTCAAAAATCAACATGGCGGTCACCACGATTGCTAGTCAAGTGTTACGTAACAGGAAAAACTTCATTAACATGTAAAACAACGAAAGTCTTTGATATCACAGCGAAACTCAGAACTTACCTTCCACAGGTTGAAAGAATCATAGCATTAGCTTCTCCGACATTGTAAGCCTTCGTGGCTTCTCTGAACCAAGCATCAAACTGCATGAACGGTTCCCTTGCCACGAGGCCAGACTCGTCAAAACCGACAGGCATTTTGTAGTCCATTCTCATCGCCGCGACATCTTCTTTGCGTAACATAGTTGAGCATCCACCGAAATGACGACTTATTTCAGCAATCCTTAACACAGCCCTTGATGTTCTCCACAGCTTGAACGAAAATGCACTCATCTACTCCCCCGTCTACGGTACATGTATGTCACGCTATCTTACTCAAGTGTGCCAAGTTGGACTGGAAAGGGACTGGGAGTGATAAAAAAAAAAAATACGCCTAGATCCTAGGCTCCTCTTCGGGCCTTGGGTGTTGCATAACTTTTCAATTTTTTGAGTTATTTTTTTGTAAAAAAAAAAAATACCTCTTAGTCGGCGCGTCGGGTATGTTAAGGACGGGTCAATGGATAAGTGAGTGAGTGAATGAGTGAGAGATGTATGTGTGTCACGCCAATCAGATTGGATCTACTATAAACAGCCAATCAAATTTCTTGTTGTACAGGTAAATGGTATGTGGGAAGATTTGATCCCGACACAGTTTAGAACGGCCATATTTATTCTTCTATAAAAGAGGAGGAAGTATTCATATATTGGGCTTACTTCGACATTTTCTGTGGGTTAGGCTGAGGATTTTAGTTACGAACCAGATGAGCCTTGAGGTTTGAAACAGTTCGTGAGTTAGTAGTATGCAAATGCAACGAGATATTTTTATTTTTAGTTACAAAGGTAGCTTGATACTCTTGTTTTTCACAAGGAGTAAATTCAATTAGAGGTCACGAATCGTCGCTTCTAGTTCTTAGGACATGTTTTAGAAGAAACGAGATTATTTAGATTAGAAACAGTTCTAACGTTTACAATAGTAAGTGCAGCTGACGATTGTTTTGTTCTTATTGCATGCAAATACAACGAGATATTTTTATTTTTTAGTTACAAAGGGTAATTTGACACTCTTGTTTTTCACACGGGAGTAAATTCAATTAGAGCTGACGAATCATCACCACTCTTTCCCACAAGATGTTTGCTACGTTTAGTTACAAATGGTGACTTAACGCTTCTGTTTTTTATATGGGAGTAAATACAATTAGAGCTGGCAAGTTATCGGCTATTGTTCACAGGATATTAAACAAAAAAAAGCTTTCATTTCTGGACGGTTTTTACGTCTCTGCAATAGCAGTTTATTTTTATTTGATGAGCATTTTATGACATTCTTTTCAGTCCGATATTTTTAAAGGTAAAAAGTATCAAAACTGCTGAAATGTTCTTTGAAGACTGCGTGGCACCAAGTTAAAGTGCAATTTAATTAAATCAGACTTTCCATGTGTCAGAGAGGTTTTTTTTCCTCTTTCTTTCTATTTTTGGTGAAGTAGTGTTGTTGTGTTGTGTAAAAAGGGTAAACTCACGACTCGTATAAAATGCGAAAAGGTCTCTTAACTTGAGTATTTTTGAGCAAAATTCCTCTGGAGGTTGGAAGGGCTAGGTGATCGGTGAGTGAGGGAGTTATGCATATGCACGCGTCACACCAATTACAGTGTGGGTTTTATCAAAGAACGGATCAAAGAAAAAAATAAGATGGTATCTACATTAATATGGAGACGTGTCAGATTACTGTAGTTTGTTCAGTCAAACATTTTATGGGATGTTACTAAAATTAGGAACGGGGAACGGGGAACGGGGAACGGGGAACCGGGAACAGGAGTTTGGGAACGAGTCACGAGTGTACAGCGGTAACCGGCCTGAGAATTCAAAATGGCGGACAAAGGAAAAGGCTCGCAAATTAAAGGGAACAATTTGGGGAAATATGAGGAAGTGTCACGGTTGTAAACGTGAGTTTCTACCGGCTGTGTCCCTTGATGACCAGTACGTTCTTGTTAGAGCAGAGTCTGATTGGTACTGAGATAAACAAACAATGAAATGTCGCCTGGGGAAAAATCGAATCGGAAACATCACATTCTACCCCGATCCCTCAGCACAAACTGCAGCTTGCAGACTGCCGACTGGGTACAAAACTGAGAATAAAGGCTGTGTCTTGTCTGATACGCATACGTGACAACTTGTCATCTAAAAACATGTCGAGTGTCAAGCAGTCGTTTTTCCGCAGTCATCTTTCACCAGCATCAGCATCTGGAATATTCCTCGCTCGTTTCTCACATATTTTGTCTTTAACAAAGCGGGCAGGCCACAAGTTGTTTATTTGCTGCTTACCTGCCAGCTGAATTGCCGATCTCCGAAAGGCTGACATGCTGAATGCGAAGACAGTCAAGACAGCGGACGACCCTCGTTCAAAGATAGTCATGTGTGTCACTTGTCCTCGATATCCTATTGTGTGTTGCTATCTTAAATATTGACATGACAGCTCACGCACAAGGTGAGAAGATATGTGAAAACTATGAAGGCTTGAAATTCTATTTAAGAACGAATATGGCCTGACCGATTAGGGTAGCATGTGATCGAACCGATTCGATTTTCTCCCAGGCGCCATTTCATTGTTTGTTTATCCCAGTACCAATCAGGACTCTGCTCTAACAAGAACGTACTGGTCATCTGGGGACGAAGCCGTACTGGTCATCTGGGGACGTTTACAACCGCAACACTTCCTCATATTTCCCCAAATTGTTCCCTTTTCGTTTCCTTTGTCCGCCATTCTGAATTCTCAGGCGCGTTACCGCTGTACACTCGTTCCCAGACTCCCGTTCCTCGTTCCCCGTTCCCCGTTCCCCGTTCCCCGTTACCAGTTTTAGTAACATCCCATTTTATGGCTTGCTATTTAGCTATCTTACCATTACCGATGTAACATCGTATGTACATCATAAATTCCCAGTTTCTTTCTTGCTGTACATCGCAACCAAAAAACTTGTCAAATTAACCAAATCGTTATTGTAAACAGTTCCGTGAATGCTCCTATCTCCGAGACTTTACAAAAAAATAACTCTTGCACGTCTTGCGTGCCTATGTTTTTTAACCCTTTGAATAACGAACTTTCGCCAAAAAATACCGATTTTAACCGTTTAGTCAGGTTTTTTTAGCTGCAATGACGCTAAATAAGCCTAAGTTTTGCTAAGAAAGCTTTTTTTTTTTTTACTAAAAGGAGAGATTTTTCGAGGATTAGGTACAAAATTGAGCAATATTTCAATTCCGGGCATGCGCATAAGCCAAAATTTGGGGGGGGGGGGGGGAAATTTGAGGGAAAATTGAGGTCAGTGAGGTAAATTTTCCCTCTCAGACATAGTTAAGCGACTCTTTTTAGAATCGAAAAATGAGAAATTATTCGAGGAAAATGGTGTAAATGGATACGCCGAGTCTAAAATGAAAGGGCAAACAGAATATAGGAAAAAATTAAGTCCACTGTCACTCGCTTACTTCGATGTCCTCGGAAGTTCAAGAGACTTACAGGTTTACTCAACGAAATTTGCGTTAAAAAAACAAAAACCAAAAACCAAAACAAAATCAATTTTCTGGCCACTGAAAGACTTAAATTCAGCAGAAAGGATTGACCTTATACTCTTTAACAAATTTCCCTGTCATAAACATCTCTCAGCAAACAGACAACCCGAATTTTATTACACCCACAAATCACGTTTAAAATTGTCCCGGGGACAATTTTGAACGTGATTTGTTCCTATCATTCACCGAGAAATGCTTTCATGGTGCAGCTGATGATCACTGATCTTATCCTGTTGAGTTAATCCACAAGAAACATCACAAATTGTTTCAATTCCTCAAGTCTTTAATTGGAAACAAAGCAAACCCTTGACAACAACTGAAAAGAATTTTCCCCATGCTCAAGTTTAAGCTAGTTTAGCCTAGCGATAACGCAAAAAAAAATATACAACTCTACAGTTTCTGCTTGAATCTTTGGTTAAGGATTCTGGAAAAAACTTCAGTTATGAAAACTTCTTGAAGATCTGAAAGCCGGTCCAGGTATTTTCCTTTGCGCATGATGTTTTGCTGTTGCTGCTGCAGCTACGGGGGTAAAATTTGTAGCTGTAATAAGTCAGCTAGGCGCTGTTAGAGCTGTACGGAAATTTGAGGCCCACCACGTCACCATATTGCACAGGAGTCCCATCATCAGCGTTCTTGGAGTAGATCTCGAAAGTGACGTACGAATAGGTCAGCCAGGCGCCTCCTGTCATGAAACTGGTGACTCTACAATCACAACGAGTCCAGAATCAATATTATGAAAAGAATAACTTAGAGCAATCAGGACACGAAATTAAGAAAATCTTCCACTTTGGGATATGTCGATATATTGTGTAATTGAATGCACCAAAACTAATGAAAGCAATTTTATGACAATCACAGTAAGGAAAATTTATATTTCGAAGCTTGAACTTAAATGACAAGGTTAAAAAAATGGTTCAGACAAATAGATTAATTCCGGCTTGAGTCTTTTTCGACAAGATACTACGTCAAAAAAATAAAGAATTGGAGCTAAGAGGTGAAGAATTTAATGCCGCGTCCACTAGTGATCGGGTGAGTTATGAACTTACGATTGTGCGCGGCAAATGCTGCTGTAAGAAGAGCTGCAATACAGTCGGTAACTGCTACCATATTGGTTTGAACGGAGTGACACTGTATCGCCACTGTTGATTGGCTCTCCATCCCTCTTTCCCTTGGCAGTAATGGTAAACATCCTTGTCTTTGAGCAGGAGGTCCATCCTGAGGAGGTGATGACAGTGCCTTGGCAGGTTCTCCACCCGCAGAGAGATGTACCACAGTATAACCAACACTTGGAGTAGCTACCAGAAGTGTAGGCTGACCGCAGAGCAATAGTTTCTCTACTGTTAATGATGGGATATCGGTGAACTGCGAAAGTAAAAACAGAATCGTGTGCAGTTATTTCAAGAGCAGAGTTTTCAATAGAAGACAAGATGCAACGAATATTGTAAAATAAACTTGCGAGTGGACTAGATTTCTTACTAGTTTCATTTCTTCGGCAGTAGCCCGCTTCCACAATGAGTAAGTTTATAACTTTGAGTGAGACATTGTACTCGACTATGAAAGAATATTCCTCTAGCTGATCAGAGCTTTCTCCACAAAAATGATCATCGGTGTTTCTTACCTTTAGACAAACTGTCCCAAACACCTTCTATGCTCACGTCAGCTGTGCCATCGACAGTCAGCGTTTCGTTGGAAATGCTATACGTGACGGATGCTGAATGCACGCTAACCTTCAAGAAGATTGCGATGGAAGTGGCCACGATAATAAACTTCATTTTGAAAGACTTTTGATAATGGCACTTTTCTCGCGGTGCCGTCTCTGAAAGTTGAATTTGGAATCCCGACTTCACTACCGTGATGATGTTGGTTTAGAGAATCAATGTTTTTTAACACCCTGAAGCGAAACGTATTAGAAGAGACCGATAACGTGTTTATTACGGTGTTCTAAAGATTATTCTTATACTTACAAAGGTTTTAGACTGCAGACTAAGCATCTATAGAAACCTAAATTTGAAACAATAGTGCTTCAATGCAAATTTCAAGTCGCCACTTTACTCATCTAGCGCGGACGCGCCAAGAAAAAAAAAAGAATCACAATGGTGCTAGTGGTCACTGTTACAGCTTTGCGTGAATTTACCGATCGTGGACGTTCGTTGTGTCCTGTTTTCTCTTTGATAGATTTCTTTCTCTACCATTTTCCTACGTTTTGCGAAAAATATTAAAACAAATGTGCATTATAGAAGTGTGATTTAAACAAAAGACCCAGTTAGACAAACAGCACAAATATGAGAAAACAGGTTCCTTCTGTGCTTTATCTCCAATACAAACAAACCCTATAGGAGACCATTTCTAGTTTCTTGTGCAAATTTTGAAATTCGAAATTAATTGAATCATTCAACGAATCAATCAACCAAATAGCAATCATATCGTTTACAATATAATAGATGCGTACAGTAATTTTTCGAAAGAGCGCCGTATAAGTGCCGCCCTCCAATAAGCGCCGTACCTGGACTGCGGCTAAATCGAAGAGTTTTAAAGTAAGTAGGTGAACAGTTTAAACAGCAATGGATTAATCTGGATCTCGAAGTTGTTACAACGTTTTGCGACCCCGGGTTAGACTTCGTATGCTCTTGTTGCAGTTTTTGAACAAAGAAAAGAAAAGGAAAAATAACCCATTAGCGCTGTGTTTTTTTCACGAAAATGATAAATTTTAAATAAGCGAAAGATTGAATAAGCACCGTGGCGCCCTTCGGAGAATATACGATACTCGCATTCCAAAATGATCAAATGCCGTATACTGAGAGGAAATACAGCTAATAAGCCCACCAGACAGCGGAAATTTGCGCACCGAAATAAAAAGTGTATTGATCTACGTCGTACAAATACATACTAATGTATGATCGTTTCTCGAAGAAGAACTCGTTCAAAAATTGTTTCAAAGCCAGAACATTTTTCAAAAACCAGAGACAACGATATCGTCAGCGAAAATGAACTTAAGGTCGGGTAGAAGTGTCTCGCGTCCAAGCGATATACCTGAGTAAACCTCTGTAACAAATTAAAGCTTATAGAGTTGGCTTTCAAACTATACCAAGAATTTCAAAATAAATTGAAATGCCAATTTTTTTCTCTTTCGCATTTAAACTTCCATCAGTTTTTTCAGGTCTTTTTTCAGGAGGGACATTTCACAATGTAATGAAACTGATTCGAGTGTTAAAAGTTATTCTTTACGAGATATTCAGGCTTCTTTATTCACAACTACCTGTCCGTTGCTTTTGTCAAAATATTTCCGTCTGTTTTGACCCCTTCAAGAGAATATGATTATAATCTCTTCCCTGTTTTGATAAGAAAGTTCATTAACTATGTCGACTTGAAGAAACGGCAAAATCTGGACTATTCTGGAGGAAGAAAACGGCTCAAATATGGATGCACTTGTATCCGTAGGGGACATACACAGGTTATATCACACAGGTTTTCAACTCCTCAACAGTTTTAATTTGAAATAAGAGCCATTCAAAAGAAACCCTCAAAAAGTGAATTTTCTCTAAACCGAGCCTTTTAGTTTCAGTGGCCTAGACCAGGGTGCAAAAAAAAAAACAAAAAAACAAAACAAACAAAACAAACAAAAAAAAACTACTTCTACAGTTTATATGCTTGAATCTTTGATTGAGGTGTCTGTCCGAATTGGAGCGAACTTCACCGCCGCAACTTGTAGATCACGAAACCAGTGAATTTGTCTTCCTCTGCGCATGGTATTTTACTATTACTGCTGCAGGGGAGGGGATAGAAGTGACGGTCCGGGGATTGGAATGACAGCCAGGCCCGGTTGGAGCTGTATGGGTATTTGAAGCGTACAACATTATGGTTTTCCACCGGAGTACCATCCTCTGCATCACGGGAATAGATTTGGAAAAAGGCTCTTGAAATGGTCAGCGAGTCGACTCGAGCTCTCATCTTGTCTGAAGTCCTAAAAACAAAAGTGAATCAAACATACAATTAACTCATCCTTGAATTTTCAATTTGTGGCACGAAAATAAAAAGAATCGGAACTAAACTAAAAAATAAACAGTTTTATCTATATTTCTAATTATTCTTCAGTATTTTATTACTATCAGAGCGAGAGAGAGCATTGCGCCATGGTTTAAAGCAAGCTAGTGCTTAGGAACATTGGAAATACTAGTCTTAAACAATATAGCATACGGGGTAAAAAATATTCGCCAGTAACTTTGCTGCCTTATTTGTTTGGCCATGGCCATTACCGTAAAAAAAAAAATCGTTTTAAGATTTTCAATTGAGTTATTTCTGAATTCGTAGCGATTGTCTGATGTACTTACGGTTTCACGCAGCACTTGGGTCTGGTCGAGTTGTCGCAGCTCAGCAAAAAATCCGGGCCGTACTTTATGGGACTAAGTGACACAGTATCGCCACTGTTAATAACACCTCCGTCCTTGGCTTTAATAGTAAATATCATTCGCTCAGGACAAGATGCCGATCCTGTGGGATCCGCGATATTACTGCTTCGGCAGTTGGTCCACACACAGGAAGCCCTGGTGCACTTCAACCACTGGCCACGAGTGAAGGCCGACCGTAGAGCAATATTGTCGCCACTTTTGATGGGAAAGCTGTGTCCTTGATAGAAGAACAGAGTAAAATGAGCTTCACCAAAGCCAAGCTGACTGGCAAATATTAGCCATTTAAAGCCATTTTTTCTTAATCAGAGACAAATTATAAGCCAAGCCCAAACGAAAAGTTCCGAAAATATGTTTTAAATGAACGCGCTGCTTAGAAAATTAAACCTAATTAAAATGTGTTCCACTATGCAAAATTATAAACCATGACGAACATTTCGAGCTCTAGCCTAAAAGACATTTGCACTCAGCTACGAAAATCCGGCATAGCGAGGTTATCGTTCAGGTGAAAGTTTTTGTCCGCTTAGATAAGCCGGCCGGCGGCTCTAAGAATCTCATATAAAAGTTACCCGTTCGTTTTTCGCTGGGCTCCTCAACGGACTTCGACTCGACGCCTAACGCCGCATTAAACGCTATGAACATCGCAACGACTGTAAACTTCATTTTTCAAGGTTCTTGACGTTGTAGAGGTTGTTTTCTTTAAAAAAAAAGGATGTCTGTGAACTTTCAATGTCCAATACCGACAAAAATTATTACAAATGATGATTTGGTTTAAGAAATTGTTTTCGACGTCAAAGCGAAACGTGTTCGTAAACATGTTCAAGAAATTAATTTACGACATTATTTACGCATTTGTAGACCAAACATCTCCTGTAATACATATTCAAAGCTTTATTTGAAAGCGCACAATTGTTCATATATTTTGCAAACCAGTAAGATGTAAACACTAATTTGAAACCTCTCGTGTGTGCTACCAGCAAACTGCTTGGTTCTGCTTACTCAACGTTGTTAGGGAGAAACGAAAAACTATAGACAGTGTTGTCAGATATGTAAGAAGGCAGAGGGCCTTGTAGTGAGAGGGTTCGCTTTTTGTCATTTTAATAGATCAGTTGAAAGTGCCGTGACCTCAACTCTAAATTTAATGATACACTTTCTACTATACAAGCGAGTGAAGAAGACGAAAACGGATGTGGCTGCTAACTAAGCAGAAACTAAATAGTCGCCAATTAAGGGTTAGAGAGTTGACTAAAAACTTTAGATCAACACTGAAACTTTGAAGCATCAGTTAAGTGTCTGGATAAGGATGCTCTCAGCGCCATTTATCTAAAACTTAAAATTTTAGTTCATATGCTCCCTCCTGTTATCAGTAAATTTTGCAGATCTCAGATCCCAGCTACTCAGGCGCGACATTTCTCAGTTGACAGTTAGGATTTTGACCTACCAGAGAGACCTTATAGTATGCGCTTATTAAAGTCGTTCGGCAAAAACTGCATGTAAACACAAA
This sequence comes from Orbicella faveolata, assembly GCF_042242905.1. Classification (NCBI taxonomy): domain Eukaryota; kingdom Metazoa; phylum Cnidaria; class Anthozoa; order Scleractinia; family Merulinidae; genus Orbicella; species Orbicella faveolata. Next base: position 11,715,795 of record NW_028301540.1, on the reverse strand, counting down.
TATTTAAGATAGTACGCACGCTCAAATTGGTCGATAGGTTTGTTTAGATGAGAGTATGTAAACATAATAGTCTCTCTTTCGCTTAGTCCGTCGTGCGTGACGCGAAATCGAAAGAAAACCGCGAGAAAATTTTTCCTCGCAGTTTTCTTTCACGTCACGCACGACGGACTAAGCGAAAGAGGGACTACTCGTAGTCTACTCTCGCACTGTTTCGGAGTTTGACCACTTTTGACTACCAGATAGAGGTGCTAATAAATGGAGCTAAATGGCTGTGTTTAAGTTCAGTCTAGAAAAGCAGATTTCTTTCCGTGCTCATAGTGTTCGAGAGGAAAATCCCAGTGATTCCAATGTATGGTAACGAGGTTTCCGTTTCGGTCAGTGGAAACTGCAGGCTCGTTTATAGTTCCAAGGATCTTCCGCGGTCAATATCCCCTCGCGCTCATTTAGGAAGAGTTGCCGATTAATTTGGACTATGGGATATTGCAATTTAAGAGTTTTTATTTGGCCATCACATATATAGAGGATATTACACGGTGGCGAGAAGATATGAATTTTATGTTCGAGTGGCAAGAACATAAAATTCATGTCTTCGAGCCAACGTGTAATGTTCTTTTTATTACATGGAGACTAAATATTGAAACCAATTCAACAAAAGCAAAAGGCGGGAATCGTGACGTCATTGAACGATACGACACTCATAAAGGTGACATACGGAAAATACGCCACTCGGGTCCCGGATGAAGTGGCGTTTGGAATCTACGAGTGGTTTAGTTCCCAGTAAAACACTCTTCTCCATATAATAATAGCAATTATTCCATGTTCTACAATTATGGTAAGCGTGCGCCTAACTTTTAGTGCGTTTTATTTGTATATTGTAATTTTAGTTTTCTATATTTTGGGAGCGTTTTTGATAAAACAATTATTCCACATACGCTTGTTGGATATGAGATATTGTTAATTATAATCAATTGTTTTTTTTCCCGAATGTCGCGGAAAAACCCCTACGGTACTTTCACTTTCCGAAGGGAACACGAATTTAGTCGTGATAAGTACAGCTAAGATCTGAGCTGTCTCTATACTAGTTTAAAATCTAAAGAAAATCTCTTTGTTGTCGTGCCACAGCTTAAAAACTAGCAAAGCTTTATGTATAAATGGCAAATTCTATAGCTTAGCTTATTTGGCGAAGATTCACCTGTCTGTTTTGAAACGTTCGCAGAATCGTGCAGATTATAAACAATCATTGGATGAGGTTTTTGTGATATCCAGAATAGTTGAGGTCGAGGTAGGAAACTTATATCTGCATGACAGTGACCAACTCGAAAGCTCATGGGCTACTTTGGTCACTGTACACAATTAAGTGTTGTTTCTTCTAGTTAATTTCTATCTGTATTTATTTTTCCTATATCATTGTAACCATCTTATGTTAAGTTGTGTTTCTGTAAATAGTGTGCAATAATAAAAAAACCGAAACTGAAACTGGGGTTACCAGCCGAAGGCGAAGGCTGAGGCTGATAACTCTTACCTAGACTGCAAAACATTCGTCTTTGGACGTTTTCGGAAGGCGTGATCCTCGCGTGTGAAGCGCGCGAGCCTCACACGCCCGTAGTCTCTCCCCATTCTCCCTCGCCGTTTTTACACTCGCTCAAGACCTTTCGTTCGAAAAGGATACGACTGTTTTGCAGTCTAACTCTTACCGAGACCTTGATTATTCTGGATATCACAAAAACTGAATCTAATAATTGTTTTATTATACATTGAACGAGAAAAAAAAAAAAAAAAAAAAAAAAACGGCAAGCAACACAAAGCACGCGAACTTGACATGATCACCCTGAGAAATCATGCACCGCGGTTATACATGACATGATTACCCGTGACCTTGAGTGTCCTTGACATGATTATTGTATAATCTGCAGCTAGATGACGTTACAGGCGCTGATTTCAAAAATTCACTTTACGCTTTCAGCGAATCAGAAAAGAAGTAGTGAGTTCAATGTATAAGAATGCGCAGAATCCAATCCATTTTTGAACATGACGCAATACATGGTATTCGCAATTTTCTCAGAAAGTGGGGAATAAAAGCTCAAGAGTATTTTTGTTTTCTGCTGAATTGCGAAGCAAGCAGCAAAGGTGAAGCGAGCACAACATTTGACTTGGTAAGTACATGCAACAGCTAGACTTCTTGTGGTGCCGGTAGCTTGTCTACCAGTTGAGACTGATACCATGAATTAAGATTTCTCCTTGTCATCAAGAGACAAGTAAAATATCAACCAAAGCTGTAATGGCAAATTCTATATCACAAAGAATCACTCCCATACATTGGCCAAGCCCGGTTTAGAAAAGGCGGAAGCATGAATGAAACTGACCAAATCGTGAAAAACAGTTTATGAAAAGGACAAAATTGAAGTAGCATCATAACCTTTGGGAAAAGGAAATAAGAGTGAGAAATTACAACAAACGTGGAAGAATAGCTGTCCCCTAATTTGAAAATCATAGCTTTTCAAAGCCCGTCTATATTACAGAAAAACAGGAAAGTGACAATGAATTCATTGATTCAATCGACTAACAATTAAAGTAACTTGATCGATGGGTTTTGAAGGTCATAGGACTTGATAACATTTTTGAAAACATGAACACTATACTGAAACAGAAAGTTGTCTTGCATCCAGTTCGAACCCTGTTGGGTACATTCAATCTGTATAATTTGTATTTGTTTTGCAGTCGAATTAAGTCTGATCTCTTGACCGGTTCACAGCTCACCTTGCTTCTTTTGGTTTCGTTGAGAAGTTTAGCGAATACATTCTCGGATTCACGGTAAGTTTATTTCTTGCTTGAAACCTTGAAGTAATTCTAGAACTCATAGAATCGGGAAGTTTTGTGGCTAACCATTTTTACAAAGTGTAGTAATAAAAGAGACTAAGAACTGACGCGTTGGGGCTTTCCATTTAGTAGAAACTGAATATTGCCGGTTTTCATGTGACGTTGTCATATTCTGAAATACACAAAAATTTCCTATCGTTCTGAGGGTCTAGATTAATCAGAAACGAGACCCGGCCACTAAGAACTTGACGTTTTAAATGTTTTAGGCCGGCAGGGTTCTTCGCTGCTTACAAAGCACGCCTTTGTGTTGCGACGCATGAAAATGGCTGTGCGAGATGATTTTCATACCCTGAAACCCCCCCTCCCTCCCGGGGGGTACACCTGGAAAAATTGGGCGGGGGTGTGCGGCCCACTTTTCAAAACCCTTACCCTATTTATGACCAAAATCTGCGATATTTCCAACTCTAGTTATGACCTGACCGTAAATTCGAAACGCTATTTATGACCTGACCCTTAATTCAAAACCCTGTTTCAGACCTGCGTTACAATTAGTTCCCTAGTTCAGACCAATGTTGTTTTACCGTAAACATAATTTGTGATAGGCTTTTGTTGATTTTCTTTTCGACAATGACGAAAAAGTGGCTTCTTCTTAAAAACATACCCATATCAAGGCTAGAGAGCAAAACCTATACCCTATTTATGACCAAAATGGCTAAAATCAGCTAAAATTGATACCTTATTTATGACAAAAACAGCTGAAAAAACCATACGCTTTGGGGCCGCACATACCTATATAGCCCATACAAGGGAGTACTCTCCCCTCCGGGGAAAAACGCTTAACCACACAGATCTAAATCTTGGTTACCATAATTCTTTTTGATGGCATGAGAGTGAAAACCAGCAATATTCCATTGTGGAATTTCTTTCGAAGAAATACAGTAAAAACCCGTATGTAATAACTTACATTTTTTGAAGTCTGGCAAAATGGATTCTTGCATTTTGGGCAGGGAGCCATAATCGGGTCCCCGATTATGGCTCCTGATTTTGGGGTGGTTATTAGCAATTTAGACTAAGTAGGTTTTTAATTAGATTCTTAATTTCTATGAAGGTGATATATGAGTTGATTACCAAAAAAATAAATAAACTTGGGGTTCAAACCGTTTGCTCCTTGAGTATACAGTATTTACTCACAACCATATTATGTATTAAATTTTTCTTGTACATGTAATGTAAATTTACAATCCCAAAGTCATACTCCAAGGTTGAAATGTTTATCATAATTTGTCTGTAACCAACGCACATATATAAGAACCTGCTTGATTTCGCTTGGCTAAACAGGTTGATATATGTTTATTAAAATGGCAAATTTCTGCCATGCAGCAGGTTCTTAAACCACTAGGTTCTTACATGCGGCTTTTTACTGTATCACCTGGTGCACGTTCCCGGACGGAACTCTACTTAATGGCTAATGACCAACGCACAGCCTTCAAAATTTGATTTTCGTTTGCGCGGAATCGAACTGGAGAGGATCGGAAGAGAGAAAAGTGTCCGTGGAAGATGAAAACTCATTCCAGATCAAAGAGATCAATTCTAAAACTCATTAACAATTCATCCAGTTTAAACAAAGAAAATCACGACCATGAATATGTGATCTTATTAGTAACAATTTTTTTGCGATTTTATTTCTCCGTTTTCTCCTAATTTTAGTTTCGATTAAGAAACACTCAAGACAATTTTTGACCACATTTCCAAACACCTCGAAGTTCGTCAAAAGTACTCCGCTACGCATCGTATTTTCAGTTCTCTTCTCGGTATCTGAAATGTGATCAAACACGGTTTTTCGCATTTGATATATTACATCGTGATTACAGCAAATCCTTATCTTCCGGGATTGCTGTTCAGCGGCGCGAACCCAAAAAGCGTTTTTTATTTTCCGAAACCGAATTTTACCGATTTCTTATCGCTTTCATTGTTTTGTCTTTTTGTTTTTTGTTTACAAAAGCATAATTTTTGGACAAACTGGCCCGGCCCTGGAAAATGTGCTCGATAGTCGTAGAATATGCTACAGATAAAATGCAATATGCTTGATATTCATCTAACACCTGTTACATGTTTACTTCGCGCATGAATTATCACTGAGTGAAGGTGTCCGTATCTCGCTTGCCACGCCCATCGGAAGCCTGCTGAAGCTGGGTTAGACTACGAGTAGTCCCTCTTTCGCTTAGTCCGTCGTACGTGACGCAAAAGAAAACCGCGCGAAAAAATGGCCGCGCGAATTCCTGGGGGCTTCGCGCAGCTATTTTTTTTTTTTCGAAGTTTTCTTTCGCGTCACCCACGATGGACTAAGCGAATGAGGGACTACTCGTAGCCTAAAGCTGGGTCTGCTGCTCTGACTAGTCTTGTGATATCAGCCTCATATGGTTGAATTTAATGCCAAATACAGTAAATATTTAATGGGTGCGTTTCAGCGAAATACCAGGCTTGTCTAGCTGCTTTCGCTATGAGGCATACGAACTATGTCTTGGTCAAAGTGAAAACAATGCAACATTGCAAAAAAAAAATTATTTACCGATAATTCAGAAACCATCAACATTTCTTAGCATTGCAAACAACATTAACAATAACGAACTGCTAATTAATACCTCTTTAAGGCAAGTAGACCATTTGTTGATGATGAACTGACAATATGATATATTCATAATAAATTAATGATAATCATTAATTATTTAATATTTATTATTTATCAACTTCAGCTGATCATGAATCGCCTGGTTATTTTGCTCTTGGTTGCGACGGTTGCCATGGCAATGTTTGCTGCTCCAACTGAAGGTATCATTACATTCATGACTTAATTTTTTCTTAAATCGCAAATGTCTAGCTATAAGAAAAGTAACATTATAAACATGGACAAATTTCAGCATGTTGATTGGCTATGAGCACGTCAGCTAATCCCAAACAGTGCGGGAAAATGAAATTGAGAAAAAAAGTTAAAATTGAGTGCCAAAAGTTGAAATTAAATTACATGTACATTATTAACAAGAAATCAAATGATTTTTCTCGTGCAAGTTGGAGTTAATATGCACTCGTGGATTTTTCAAAGACCACAAATTGCACTCACCCTACGGGCTCGTGCACATTTTTAGTCTTTGAACGATTTACTTGTGCTTATTTTTTCCAAATTTCACTCAGAATCATTTAATTACTTATACTAATCAACGACCCAGTTTACATAAGTTTAATTAGTTTGATTAATTAATTAATTAATTTATTTATTATCGAACTGATAGAATTACTTCATTGTGATTGACTGAGAGCACGCCAATTTATAATTAACTTTTAATTTGCACTGCAGAGCAAATTAACACGCGCGCTTTCGTGATTTTTCCGGTCCAGTCATATAATAAATAAGTAATCGTATGAAGGCTCCAGCAATAGACCAATTTCGATATATTAAAATTCAGCCTAAAACAATAGGCCTCAGTACGAGGCTCTGGGGAATAACTACGGGGTTTGTGGGCTTTATTCTCTCAGAGCCTCGTGCTGAGGTCTATTGTGTTGGGCGGAATTTTAATATATCGAAATTTACACAGCTCGTGATATTTGAAAATTCTTTCAAATTGCACTCGCCTAAAAGCTCGTGCAATTTTGAGAGAATTTTCAAATATCACTCGTAGTGTAAATCTTTAATTGCATTCGCATTCATACTAATTAAGAGTGCCTGCCTGTAAAAATCAGACAAATTCTTAATTTCGCGGCAAGGGTCGAAAATTCGATTTCGCTCATATTTTTATGGTAGATAGGCTTGGGCATGACAAAAACTACTGGATAGTTTTTTTGGCAAAATATCCTTTTATTTCAAAGAAACATGCAAATTACCGAATTCCGTTAAAATCGTCATTTAACGCACCATTTTATTACACAAGTTTGAGAGCCTCGCATGCAAAACCACATCCTTCTTCCGTCTTAAACACACTCAAATATTTTTGCGCAATGTTTAAATGTGTACTGGTTCGATTTTAGGGAATGTTGCGTTGTCTTTTTGGGTGCAAAATAATTAGATTTCGAAGACATGTATTTCATTCACTTAAAAGTACTTCGTGAATATAATTAATTTTCACCATGTGCGAAACCTTCAAATGGATCAAGCTTCTGGTGGTTGAATCGCAGAAGGATGGTCTACAGATTCCTGTAAAAATTTCTTTGGGCAAATGATTGTGAGCGACGCGAGAGCTTTTCAAAGTACGTCAAAAATGCAAATATTTGACCATCCGTCCTCAAATTTCAATTTACGGGTTAGACGTATATTTTAGCATGTGCCACACGACTTGACCTATAATAAGTTGAAATAGACACAGAGCTGATAATTTCGAAATGTTCTAACCTTATTTGTTGTAAAAGGCAGGTCCAAAGGCGATTTGACGTGTTTCTAGTCGATCTCTCACCATTCGTTGCACATAAAGCAGAAGTTTGCTTTTGTTTACACAAGGTTAACGTCCGATGTACATCGCCTACTGTCAACCTATTATTGGTCGAATACTATGAATCTGCGACCATCTTTCTGCGCTTATGAACATTACTGCATCTAAGTCTAAAACGGCTGAGTCATTTGTATATAGTTGCTTGCTTTACGCTTCGCCAAAATATTGCGTTTGATCGATTGCTGACCATTGCTGATAAGCGTGTCGGCGCAGCACAATCTTACAGCCGTTATTTGTTCGTCACGCAATGCTGTCACGGCATATGCTGCCCATTTTGATCTATTTTGTATAGAGTACTCTCAGGATAAGTGAAACAATTTAATCATTGTTCTTCTGTTTGTTCATATATATAATAATATGTGTATATTTATATAATCGTGTTCTACAATGTACGTGGCGTCGGTCCAAATCACGTTTGTTGTACGTTCTGACGTTTCAGACAACAGCTGATAAAGCTAGTTGTAATGAACACTATATCGAGGCTTCTCTAATTAAGTGAGTAATCTTAACTCTTTCTGATTCGCCAATTTGTTGCTTAGCAATGACGTCATCAATTTTTACACGTGGACGTATATAGATAGTGTTAGCGGCATATTCCCGCCAGTAGTTCAAGTTTCAGTTATCGTGCGTACACAGTACGTGTTTTCAAGTAAATTAAGTTTTAAGCTACCCTTGACTATTTAGAGTGCAAGCGGGAACCGATGTGTAAGTACAAACTATTTTCTATGCTTGCTTTTTAGTATAAGTTTCAAGTTTTGACGTTTTTTAACCTTAAGTACCTTTAGTCTCGGTTTTTTTGTACAACAGCCTATTGTACTAAGTCCAACACGTGGCAGAGCCCCAGTTTTCAAAGTTTTTATTTCATCTTGTTTCTAGCGATAGATCTTTATAGTTCACACTCCCCCTAGCTTAGGTTTCTATTTAGCAACTGTCCTATAAGAATCTCTGGTAATTCAGTTAAGTCCTTTCCTTGCTAGTAAATTCCCACATCGCTTTCAGTGGCGCTCACGCAAGCACGTTTTTATCGCATCGTACAATTTTATTGCTTTCAAGTTTTTAGAGTGTTGTCATTTATTGTATTAGAACAGTTAGCAGTATGCGTATCTGCTTGGGATCACTGATGATTTTAATTGTATCTTTACTGAGAAGTTTGACTGGAAGTATTGTCATATCGCAGTTATGATTGGAATGTTTGCTATTATTGTTTCGTGACTCTTGTCATCTTGTAATCTTCTATTATCTAGTAATTAGTTTATTCATTACATTATATTTCAGTTTACGTTCGATTATCGTCAATTAAATCACCGTCAATCACAGCTGATTTTCCGTGATCTCTGGCTTTATTCGATTAGTAAAGCATCTCCCACACACGCTAGTCTCATCGCGACAAGTTGTCTAGCAAGTGACAATTCAGCCTTTCAACAGTCGCTGTGAACCTGACGTTACACTAGTGCCTGTACTCACTAGCATTTTAAGAAAATCGCCATAAACAAATTATAGATCAATGAAGAAAGAACTAGCTGAAATAAAGATAGGAAATCACAACGTGTCTAATTCGTGAGAAAAACAGACTAAATTTAATTAGTAATTACGTGAGTAAATAGCCCTGGCCATGCCATTTTATTTGGCGTATTTTGTTTGCTTAGTGGCGTGGCATTGGTATGTAACAGAAAATAGTGGACTGGTGTCAATACAGTCCAAAATTATCGTCAGTAAAATATTGTAAATAAAACACCTATTGACCGGTTACCTCCGCGGTCACCATTTGGTCATTCCGATAAAGGTTTCATTATTGTCTTTACCCCTATTAAGCGGCCACCCAAAATTTAAGAACTTTGTTTTGGAAAGGGCGATGGCAGATAGGAGCCTGAATTGAAGGTGGATGACGAGTGATAATTCAAACACACGTCTATCATGATTGTCTTGAATTGACTCCATGTTCACCAAGAAATTTATAGCCCGACAGTGAAAAATTAAATATTCAAGGTACACCAACCTCTATTTAAGCGGCTAGCCCCATTAAGCGGTCACTACCCTTTTCCCCGAAGGTAGCCCACTGTATTACATGTAAACCAAAAATAATTGCATAGCGCGAAAAGACCTAGGTATGAGTTTAGCGTTACAGTATTACGCAGGGCATGTAAGTCGCGGTGGTCGAGTGAAAGATAACAACAGGGGCAATGGTAAACCATTCATTCTTTTCATTTCTTAATTGAATCTCTTCCTACTCAACCCGATTGTGTGCTCCCAGTGATTCCAAGCCTTACCAAGCCTTACCGAGCCTCACGTATTAGGATAGAAATTGTCCAACCCCTACCCCCTAAAATGGGATGACAGCATTGCGTGACGAACAAGGAACCGCTGCAAGCAAGGATTCAAGCCATCAAACCATGATGGTCAAACGTAATATTTTGGTGCAGTGCAAAGCGAACAACTATCTACAAATGACTTAGCCGTTTTTGACTTAGATGCAGTGGTGATCATATGCGTCGAAAGAGGGTCACAGATTCATAGTATTCGACCGTTAAATGAGTTGACAGTTGGCGATGTACATCGGACGTTATGTAAACAAAAGCAAACTTCTGCTTTATGTGCGACGAATGGTGAGAGAAACACGTCAAATCGGCTTTGGACCTGCCTTTTACAACAAATAAGGTTAGAACATTTCGAAATTATCAGCTCTGTGTCTATTTCAACTTATTATAGGTCAAGTCGTGTGGCACATGCTAAAATATACGTCTAACCCGTAAATTGAAATTTGAGGACGGATGGTCAAATATTTGCATTTTTGACGTACTTTGAAAAGCTCTCGCGTCGCTCACAATCATTTGCCCAAAGAAATTTTTACAGGAATCTGTAGACCATCCTTCTGCGATTCAACCACCAGAAGCTTGATCCATTTGAAGGTTTCGCACATGGTGAAAATTAATTATATTCACGAAGTACTTTTAAGTGAATGAAATACATGTCTTCGAAATCTAATTATTTTGCACCCAAAAAGACAACGCAACATTCCCTAAAATCGAACCAGTACACATTTAAACATTGCGCAAAAATATTTGAGTGTGTTTAAGACGGAAGAAGGATGTGGTTTTGCATGCGAGGCTCTCAAACTTGTGTAATAAAATGGTGCGTTAAATGACGATTTTAACGGAATTCGGTAATTTGCATGTTTCTTTGAAATAAAAGGATATTTTGCCAAAAAAACTATCCAGTAGTTTTTGTCATGCCCTAGCCTATCTACCATGAAAATATGAGCGAAATCGAATTTTCGACCCTTGCCGAGTTATTTCCCATTTTTATGGACAGGGACTCTTAAGGATTTACACTAAGACTAGGGAAAGTGAGGTCAGTGCAATTTAAAAGAAGTCTCAAATATCACGAGCAGCGTAGCTCCTTAATTGTCCGAGCTTTCATACGGTTACACATTTATTAAATGATTGCTTTTAGTTAATTTGCACTGGACTGTAAATTGAAAATTAATGATGATGATGATGATAATATAGAGGAGGAGGAGAAGGTCGACGACGACGAAAGCATAATTAATTAATTTAAATATATATATACATCGACTTTAATTTATTGCACTGCTCACAGTTAAAACTCCCTCCAGCCTCCTCTTTCTTCTAATATACTAAATCAGTTTTGTGCACTGTACATTTCGTGGCCATTCATTAATTGTAATTATTTTATCTTTCATTAGGTGGAAAAGGTTGTTTTGGCGCATGTCCATCATGGTGCTCAAGCTGCCGATGTATCTGCTATCCTACCTGGCCTCTCGGCTCAGGTGGCAAATGCAGCTGGTCATGTAACTTATGATTTTCCCGAGGCTGCTAGCAAGCGTGAAGTTCGAAGTGCAATTATTCAGCATAGCTAAAAAAATAAAACACTAGAAGAACTACATAATCGTAATCAAACTAAGGAATATGTAAACTTGATGAAAACAATGTGTTCTTCTTAAATAGTCAAGCACTTAAATTAATTTTGAACTTGTACCTCCTAGTTGCTGCTATTAAATGCACTTTTTCACTTCGCATATTATTTCTATTTATTTTGAGAGTATCGTGTTATAGCTACATAGTGCAACCCATTTTATCTATTTATGAGGAGTATCTACCATTAAGTCGTTTTTCGGATTGCCAGAGGGTGGAACATATGACTTTTAAGGGGGGCATACTTGTAAAACAAATCATCCACACGACCACTGCGAAAAAAAAATTCACGCTCGTTTAGTGAGCCGTAAATAAAAAAAAGTGTCATGCATACAGGTCCCGAGAAAAAAGATTCCTAGTACATGAAAGGGTTAAGAAATATCACGCCTTTAGCGAATCACCCACACCGTCCCTAGAGTCAAATGGTCAACCTAATTAATATTTTGCGTGGCAATGTAAATGTTTCAATCAAAAACAATTCGGTAAATCCAAAATGTTGACAAACGCTCGCTTGTGTCTGTTTCGGTGCCCCTCAGAAGATGAGTTGCTGTCTTTAATCAAGTTCAAGGCGTATATAAATTGATTGTATATTTCTTCGACTGCTTGCAGAGTTTCACTCGTTTAAATGTTTCCCTGAACATGGGAATTCTAAAACTATAAATGATAGGATTTACGAGAGAATTGGCCAAACGAAAGAGGTTGCAACTGCGAAATACAAGTAGTGGAAGGCACTTTGAACAGCGATAGTGAATGCAGTAAACTACGATGCTTGGAACCCAAAAGAGAAGAGATGCAGTTATCACAAGAAACAGAGTCCTAGCGAGTTTCGCGTTCTGTTGCTGTTCATTTTGTCTGTTATGAGGGCCATTGATGACAGGAACTCTGCAATTAAGTCTTGTTCGGATTGCCAGATAAGACACACAGATCGTGACCAAACACAAAACCAAGACAAAACCGAACGCAGCTATCCAGTGGAAGAAATCCAGAATGTTGTATACAGCCAGCAAAGCCAATGTCCCTGCAGATAATCCAGCTACCCACGCAAAAATGGCACTGTAAATGTAACCTTTAGTACTTGCTACTCGATGTCGGAAAGGCCAAATCAAAGCATATGCACGTTCCAGAGATATAAGTGCGAGAAAAAATACTGACGTAAAAGAAAAAGTTACTTGAAAAGCGGTTGAAATATTTGTATTGCGAGCAATGTTAACGCTTGTTTCTTCAAGATGCCCCGCAATATCAAAGGGTCCTGACGCTATTGGTTCTGTGAATCCAACAAACAGATCAGCAACAGTTAAGTTGATAAGGAGAAAGGAAGTTCGCTTGAGTCTGCTGCGATTCTTCCAAAAAACGAATATGGTGAAAATGTTGCCAACAATGATGATCAAGGACTCGATTATGGCAGCAAATGAAAGTGCAATTATAATAGTTGAATTGTGCATGATAGTTTGCATGAACTGGCCTGGTACTTAGCTGAAAGTGTTTCTAGTGTTCTTTCGCGATTTTAGTCCAGTTTGGTCGGTTTTCAAGTCATTGCCATCCTGTCGGAATCATCAGTCGTGACGCTTCGCTCAGCCCGCTATATTTCGGATGTATTCAGTGTTAGAGCTTGCACTGTTTATCATACAACAGGATAAAATAAAAACTTCACGTCAGAAAACCAATCTTCGACTACCAGTAGTATTGCGAGTTGCAATTTTTAATTAACGCATCTAACAAAAGGTTGAGTCCTCAGCAAGATCAGTTTGCGATTTCTTTCCCTACACCCAGCTGTTATGATTGTTTTGTAAAAGTAAATATGTACATGGCGTGCTCTTAATACTTAACGAATAGGAAATCCTCTGTTCATGACACGATGTATTTTCTCCGATGTACTAATCTAAATTGAGGTTGAGTGTTAACAAATTTAGCCAGTATTGGCTGTAGAAGTGTTCCACACTTGAAGACATTCTATAGCACAACTAAAATCATTATTTAAGGTGGCTCAATAGGGAAACTTATTTGTTGCGTTGCGCGCTAGTGTTATATATTATATAGATATTGATGAAATACCGCAAACATCTTACTTGCACATTTTCGATTACAATTCTTGTCCTCAGATAAGGTGACCAACGTTTTGGTGCTGTTAAAATGATTGAAGAAACTGAGATGCCAAAGATTTGGATGTTTTGTCAATATCCATATCACAAACAGAACATTGCATGACGGCTTGGGATAAGAATTTTAATCCAAATTTAATTCTCGTCAAGTTATTGTTTGCTTATTGTTTGCCTATTGTTGACCGGATCAGCACTCGAATGAAAGATCATCAGAAATGGAAAAAGGCCCAATCGAATTTTGTCTGTTTGCTACCATGGATATCTTAGCATCCAAAATCTTCTGATTTGTAATAAAACAAGAGGCAATTCTTTGTTGTTTACGGTGGCGAATCTAGGGGAGGGGGACGGGGGTCCGCCTCCCCCCCCCCCTTACTTTCGGTAAAAAAGAATCGTAGAAGAAAGAAAAGCCGGCAGGGCAAGCCAAAAAAAAAAAAAAGAAAGAAAAAAAAAGAAACAACAACAACAACAACAACAACAACAAAACCGGGTCCCCTCTTAGCTCAAGATCTGGATCCGCCACTGGTTTATGGCATTTTCTGTGACATCTTAAACATTCAAACAGCTGTTATTGCAGTTATCAGTGGTTTGACATACAAATGAGGCCAAAGGGTCCATTCTGTTTTGAATTGACTCTTTCTTTCGTGCGCCTTTTCAAACAAAGGAATATTTGACCACAGACTCAATTGCAACAACAGCTATTCCCATGGCAATGTTCGCTTTTGGAAGATATTGACCTAAAAATTTGGTTCCTCTACTCCATAGACTTTTAGCATCAACTTCCTTTCATCGAAAAAATCATTATAGAAAACTTTGCATAAGCCAGGGCCAGGAGTTGCTTCAAATTGTCCTGATTTTTGAAAATTTTATTCTTAAACTCATTAATAATTCATTAAGTTTAAACAAAGGAAATCATGACCGTAGCAGTGTTTGGATATATCTGATCCAATTAGCATACATTTTGACGATTTTATTTCTCCGTTTACTTCTTACTTTTAGTTTCTATTGAGAAGAAATACCAAACACTAAATACCAAATTTCCAAACACTTCGAAGTTCGTCAAACATACCCCGCTACGCGTCGTTATTTTGAACTCTCTTCTCGGTGTTTCCAAAATGTGGTGAAACACGGTTTTTCGTGTTTGATATATTACATCTCGATCAACCGTTGCGTTTTACAAACTCGTTAACCACGACCTCTCGCTTGTCATGCCAGAACCCAGTCTTTTGCTCCGTAAAGCCAAAATGTTAATTTATATATGTTAATAAGAACCTTTTTTAGGATTTTTTTTTCAGTTCTACTAAAATATCAACCCATATAATTCACTTTATATCCTTTGACGGTTGCAGAGCTTTCCTCGTTTAAACATTTCTCTAAACATGGGAATTCTATAGCTGTAAGTGATAGGATTTAAAAGAGAATTAGCCAAACGAAACATGTTAAAGCCGTAAAATAAAAACAATGGAACACACTTAGAACAAAGATAATAAGTGGCGTAAACCACTATACTTGGAATCCAAAAGAAAAGAGATGCAGTTATCACAATAAACAGAGTTCTAGAGAGTTTCGCATTCTGTTGCGACTCATTTTCCTTGGTATGAGTCGCATCCATGGCAGGACCTCTGAAACTAAGTCTTGTACGGATCGTCAGATAAGACACGCAGATTGTGATCAAACTTCAAACCGTGACACAGGTACTTGCAACTGTCCAATATGAGAAATCCAACATATCGTGCGAAGCCAGCAACGTTATTGTCCAGGCAAATATTGTATTTATTCACGCAAGCGAGACACCGTAAATGTAACATTTGGAATCTTGCTGTTCGATGGTGGGGCGGTCAAATCAAAGCATACGCACGTTCCAGAGAGATGAGTACGAGAAAAAATACTGACGTGAAAGAAAAAGTGGCTAGAAAAGTGGAAAAAATGTTTCCATTGCTAGTTTTGTTAAAGCTTGATTCTCTAAGATGCCGAGGAAGATAAAATGTACCTAACGCTATTAAAAGAGGATGATATCACATTTTCAGAGTTTTGCCTCTGTACGCGATTAACTACTTCTGACCGTGACATAGAATCTGCATCGTCATCAGGCGTCTTTGCATATGGGAGCGCGCTGCTTGATCGTTAGCAACAGGCCCATAACTCCATGCGCACTGCGTTCAAACCAACGAGGGACGCCTGGAGACAAGGCAGAAATGTTCCGTTGCTGTGTTCGATCAAGTTTTAAGGCGAATAATTAATTGTATATTTCTTTGCAGAGTTTCAGTCGTTTAAATGTTTCCCTAAACATGGGAATTCTAAAACTGTAAATGATGGGATTTACCAGAGAATTAGCCAAACGAAAGAGGTTAAAAATATGCAATACAAGTAGTGGAACACATCTGAAGCAGAGATAGTGAGTACTATAAATTACGATGCTTGGAATCCAAAAGAGAAGAGATGCAGTTATCATAATAAACAGAGTCCTAGAGAGTCTCGCGTTCTGCTGCGGTTCATTTTGTCTGTTATGAGCACCATCTATGGCAGGAACTCTGCAATTAAGTCTTTTTCGGATTATCAGATAAGACACGCAGATTGTGACAACACATAAAACCATGACAGAGCCGAATGCAAGTATCCATTGTGCGAAATCCAATATGTCGTATACAGCTAGCAACGTCAATATCCCTGCAGATATTGCTGCTATCCATGCAAACGTGGCACTGTAAATGTAGCCTTTTGTACTTGCTACTCGATGACGGAGCGGCCAAATCAAAGCATATGCCCGTTCCAGAGAGATGAGTGTCAGGAAAAATACTGACGCACAAGAAAAAGCTACTTGAAAAGCGGTTGAAATATTTGTGTTGCGAGCGTTGTTGAAGCTTGTTTCTTTAAGATGTTCCAGGATATCAAAGGGTCCTAACGCTATTGACTCCGTGAATCCAACAAGCAGATCTGTAACAGCTAAGTTGATAAGAAGAAATGAAGCTCGCTTGAGTTTGTTGCGATGCTTCCAAAACACGAAAATGGCAAAAACGTTGCCAACAATGATAATCACAGACTCGAGTATGGCAGCAAATAAAAGTGCAATTATAATATCTGCATTGTACATGATAGTTCCTTTGAACTGGCCTGGTATTTGACTGAAGGTGTTTCTCGTGTTTTTGAAAATTGAGTTCAGTCTGGCCGATCTTCGAAGTGGAAAGCCAGTTGTGACTTGTCACTCGGCCCGCTGTATGACAGATGTATTCAGTGTCAGAGCTTGTATTGTTTATAATACAACAGGACGAAATAAAAACTTCACATCAGAAAATCAATCTACGACTACCAATAGTATTGCGAATTGCAGGTTTAAATTAACATCTAAAAAAACATTTCGCTAACAGCAAGATCAGTTTGCGATTTCGTTCTTACACCCTGCTGTTGTGATTGTCTTGTAAAAGTAAATATGTACATGGCGCACTTTTAATCATTTACGGATAGGAAATGCCCTATTCATGACATGCGCTTTCTCTGATGTATTCTTCTAAATTAAGGTTGGGTTTTAACAAATTTAGTCAGTATTGGTAGTTGAGGTGTTCCTTGCTAGAAGATATTCTATAGTACCACTAAAATCATTATTTAAGGTGGCTCCATAAGGAAACTTATTTGGTTTGTTGCACGCTAGTGTTATTTGTTATATAGACACAAGTGTTATACTGGAAAATACACGACACGTAAAATTCATATGAAACCACATCCGGGACTTGGGTGGCGTATTTGCCATATCCTCACTAGTGAAGATATCGATGATTTCACTGGTAACAAGTTCGTCTCTTAAATTGTACTTAAATTCGTAGGCGTATGATCGAAACATCGTCGGGTCTTCTTCGAAAGTCTTCGGCAATCTTCGGAAATCTTCAGTCATTTTCGAAAAATGTTCGGCAAAGTTCGTGTGACCTTCGGACAAGTTTTGGAGAATTTTTGGAAATCTTCGGAAAGTGGTCGTAAATCGTCAAGAACCCCATCATCTGTATGTCTATATAATAAAAAGAACATTACACGTTAGCTCAAAGATATGAATTTTATGCTCTCGTGGCAAGACCAATATATTGTTCTTGCCACTCGAACATAAAATTTATATCTTCTCGCCACCGTATCTAGATATTGATAAAATACCGGAAATATCTTATTTACACATTTTGGATTACATTCCTGACCTCAATTGAGGTGACCATTTTTTCTATGCTTTTTAAATGAGTAAAGAAACTGAGATTTCTTAGATTTGGATGTTTCGTCATTATCAATACAATAAACAGAACATCGCATGGCCGCTTTGGAAAAAGAATTTTAATCCGAATCTCGTTACGTTATGGTTTGCTTGACCGCAACTGATCAGCACTTGAATGAACGATCATCAGAAATGGAAAAAGGCCCATGGAATATTTTCTGTCTGCTATTATGGATATGTAAGCATTCCGAGATCTACTGATTTGCAGTAAAACAAGAGGCAATTCTTTGTTCTTCAAGGCTCAACTGCAATAGCAGCAATAACAGCTAATCCTACGAAAATTTTCTCCTTTGGAGGATGCTGACGTAAACATTAGGTTCCTCTTCCCCGTAGAACTTTAGCAACCAACTTCCTTTCATCTAGAAATCATTATGGAAAACTTTGCAAAAGCAAGTCTTGGAATTTCTTCAAATGGACCTGATTTTGAAAATTTCCATCTCGATTAACCGTGGATTTTCAAATGCCTTAACCGCGCCCTTTCGCTTGCTCTAATAGAACCCAGTCTGTTGCTCCATGAGAGCTAAATATCATTAAATTACATATGCTAATTACGATTATCGCACATTACATTTTTTTTTTGGCCTATATCTGCTTCACAGAGCATTTATGACAACTCTTTCAGTTCTACCACAATATCAACGCATATAATTAACTGTATATCTTTTTGACCGCATGCAGAGCTTTTTGCGCTTAAACATTTCCCTAAACATGGGAATTCTATAGCTGTAAATGATAGGATTTACGAGAGAATTGGCCAAACGAAAGAGGTTAAAGCCGTAAAATAAAAGCAATGGAACACACTTGAAACAGAGATAATGAGTGGCGTAAACCACTATACTCGGAATCCAAAAGAAGAGAGATGCAGTTATCACAATAAACAGAGTCCTTGAGAGTTTTGCGTTCTGTTGCGCTTCTTTTTGTTTCTTATGTGTGGTATCCATGGAAGGAACTCTGAGGCTAAGTCTTGTGCGGATCGTCAGATAAGACACGCAGATTGTGATCAAACATAAAACCATGACACTGCTAGTTGCAACTGTCCAATATGAGAAACTCAATATATTGTCCAAAGCTAGCAAAGTCAATGCCCAGGTAAATATTGTAGTTATCCACGCAAACGAGGCACCGTAGACGTGACATTTGTAACTTGCTGCTCGATGGCGGAGCGGCCAAATTAAAGCATATGCACGTTCCAAAGAGATGAGTACGAGGAAAAATACTGACGTAAAAGAAAAACTTATTTGAAAAGTGGAGAAAATGTTTCCCTCATGAGTGTTGTTGAAGTTTGATTCTCCAAGATGCCGAGGAAGATAACATGTTCCTGACGCTACTGAGTCTGTGAGTCCAACAAGCAGATCAGCAACAGCTAAGTTGATAAGAAGAAAGGAAGGTCGCTTGAGTCTGTTGCGATGCTTCCAAAAAACGAATATGGTGAAAATGTTGGCAGCAATGATAATGAAAGACTCTACTAAAAGAGCAGATACAAATACAATAATAGCTGTATCGTACATGATAGTTGCTTTGAACTGGCCTGGTAGTTAAATGAATGACTTGTCACTGTTCAGTCGATATTGACTTCAGTAATTTGGCCACGGTACAAAGTGGCAGGTCATATTAATATCGTGCATCACTCTCTGCCCACTGTATCACAGATGCATTAAGTGTTAGAGCTAGTGCTGTTAAAGTACTTAAGGGTGGAATAGAAACTTCCCTTTAAGACACCACACATATCCAATATACACAAACAAATTTTTAACTTCCAATAGTATTAAATGTTACAATTTCTAATTCCATCTTACAAAACGTTTTCTCCACAGTGAGAAAGGTAGGCAATAATTCTCTTACTCGCAAATAAATAGCTTTTATGGTGCACTCTAAACGAAAATTACTGATCAATAGGAAATGCTTTATTTATTCTTCTATACCCTATGCGTTTTCCCTAATGCATTTCCTTCAATGGAGTGTTGGTTTTTTTTAAACAAATTTAGCCAGTGCTGGCTGTACTGTGTTCACCCCTTGGAAATATTCGTAGCACAAATAAAATCTTGAATTTAAGGTGGCAGTGGCCACACAGAGTAATCAATTAGTGTAGCGCGTTTGTGTTACATTTTGAAAGCTACTTATTTTTTTCGTTCGTTTATAATTCCACCTTTTTTAAAGCTTCAAATACGAAATTAGCAGTAATGAAATGGTTTTTACAATCATCTCTTTTAAAATGATGGCTCTTAGTCTTTAATTTATATGTAACTATCCAAAGTGGTTTAAGGGAATTTCCTTCCGTGAAATCGTCCGAACCTTTTTACAATACAACAGCTATAACGAAAGATATCAACGTATATAATTTATTCTATATTGTTTTGACTTCTTGCAGAGCTTTGCTCGTTTAAATATCTTCCTAAACATGGGAACCCTATAGCTGTAAATAATAGGATTTAGGAGAGAACTGGTCAAACGAAACATGTTAATAATGCAAGATAAAAGCCATGGAACACACTTGGAACAGAGATAATTTGTGAAGTAAACTACTAGGCATGGAATCCAAAAGAGAAGAGATGCAGTTATTACAATAAACAGAGTCTTGGAAAGTTTCGCGTTCTGTTGCGCTCTCTTTTGCTTGTTATAAGAAGTGTGTATGGCTGGTCCTCTGAAACATAAAACCGTAACACAGCTGGTTGCAACTATCCAGTGTGAGTAATTTAATATGTCGCATATAGCAAGCATATTTAATGCCTCATTACATATTGTAGCTACCCACTCAAGAGTAGCACCGTAAAGGTAGTTGTTAATACTTGCTGCTCGATGGCAGTGCGGCCGAATCAAAGCATATGCACGTTCCAGTGAAATGAGTGCGAGGAAAAATACTGACGCAAAAGAAAAACGTTTTTGAAAAGCGGTGAGGATCTCTCCATTATGATCGGTGGTGAAGCTTGATGCTTTTAGGCGCCGAGGAAGATTTGTTCCTAACGCTATTGGTTCTGTGAATCCAACAAGCAGATCAGCAACAGCTAAGTTGATAAGAAGAAGGGAAGTTCACTTCAGTCTGTTGCGATTCCTCCAAAACATGAATATGGTGAAAAAGTTGCCAACAATGATGATCAAGGACTCGAGTATGGCAGCAAATAAAAGTGCAACAATAGTTGTATTGTACATAATAGTTGCCCTAAACTGGCCTGGTACTTAATTGAAACTGTTTTCACTGTTCACTTGAGATTGAGTTCAGTTCGGCCGAGGTACAAAGCGGCAAACAATTGCCATCGTTCTTTAGTCTCGGCTCGATCAGTACTACAGATTTATCCAGTGTTAGGGCAGGCGTTGTTTTTAGCGCAGAAGGATGAAATAAAAACTTTCTATCTATCAGAAGAAAAGCAATCTAACATTTTGCATACAGCAAGATCAATAACCAATAGACCTTTTTCGATTGGACGGTTTGTTGCCCCATTTCAGACCATGTGATGATACTCTTGAGAATTCTTCCGTTCATTTTTTCAAATAGTCGTGTGCATATGAATGGAAAAACAAACCGCCCAAGCGAAAAAGGTCTATTACTTTTCTTTCTCGCAGCTGTCGTGACTGTCATGAAAAAGTAAATTAATGGCGTTTGTAATGCATCTTGAAAGTAGATTACTGAGAAACAGGAAATGCTCTATTTACTTTTCTATTCAATTTTTGTTTCCTAATGGATTCTTCTGAATTAAATCTGGGATTTTTACAAAATTGTAAATTCAGTCAGTACTGGTTGTAGACGTGGTGCTCATTTGAGGAAATTCGTAGTACAAATAACGGATCACTTATTTAAGGTGGCTCCAAAGGGAAATCATTTACAATGTTGCGTGCGTGTGTCATATTTTGAAAGCTGCTTGTTGTTTTTTACTTCTAGTTCATTTGAAACCTTACCAAGTATGTAATAAGCAATAATAAAATAGCGTTTGACAATTATCTCTGTTAAAATAATTGCTTTTAGTCTTGAATTGTAACTGTCTAATGTGATCCGCCTGAATTTACTTCAGTGAAATTTTCCTTATTTATTACGGTGCAACAGGCGTAGGAGGTGTACTGTTGTACTTCTATTTTTGACAAATTCACGACTTTTCCCTCTACCTAGCTAGCTAAAAACTGGCTACAGATTTATTTAAAAAAAGCGAACTCCAATCAGAGTAAATATATGGTTATAACTCGTCTGCCAAATTCTTAGAATTTCACTAAAAGAAAGCAAGAGGGACGGAATTCCGTTGTTACTTTGGTTTTTTGCGGTCATGCTGACATCTCAAACATCGGAAAACCTTAAGGATGTTTGCGATCATAATGTTGTTGCTTCGGTCACACGAGGGCAGAAAATGCAAAATATTTGTAACTTCTGGCATTCAGATTTTTTTCTGATCTTTGTTGCATTGTAAAATGGAGACAATCAGGACAATCAGGAAAAGAAAATAGGAGGTCACCGACGATTTAAGAGAGTAAACTTTAGCTGAAGTTAATGTGCTAGATGTAAGACGGGTAGATGCAAACTCAAAGAGAAATCAGACTTACTCAAAGTTAATTTAGAGTCGCGCAGCCATGTCAAAAGGCAAACCTTTGAACTATTCAGCAAGTAGTTTAGTGCGAACTACTGACAAGGACTAAAAAAGAGCTATTGCTGGGTGACTAAAATTGCCAAAACAGTGTGCAGCTTAAAGTGCTACTATGACGAAATTCGTGTCTTTCCTATCTAATCCAGTTTAAAACATAAAAAAGTAGTATGAGCGAGAAGAATAATGCTGTTGTCTATTTTAAAATGTCTTTTTTCGTTCCAGAGATATTCAAGTTTTAAAATATGCAAATTAGTCAAGTGTCATAATCTCAACTTAATTTTGATCAAACATGATGAAAAAAATATCAGACAGTTTGTATCAGAAATCCTTGATTCTTTGCAATAAGTCTCTACTCGAGGTACTTCATAATATGAGCTTAACAGTGAATGTCGAAATGAATGAATGAATGAATGAATGAATGAATGAATGAAAGACTTTATACAGTGTCAATAGTATTTAGCTTAAAAAAACTAATTGGGGACACTATTTACACGATAAAATATACCTTAGCTAAAGTTAAAACTATTTTCAATTTAATAAATAATGTATAAAATACATAAATAAATAAATAAATAAATGAAATACATGAACTTAGTAAGATTTAAAAAGCCTAAAAGATATCAAATATATATAACATGTAGAATTTAAAGCGGCCTAGCAGCATATATCACAGTTCTTACAATTATCTATTAAGTGTAATGTCTTTACTCTTAATACTGTTTTCAAAACTCTTAACATTAGGCTTCTCTTTATCAGTTTTGTCTAATTTGTTCTAAAGATGGGGCCAAAAATATCGTAAAGAATGCTTTCCATAATGCACGGTGCGAAAACGTGGAATATTAAAATCAGCGTTCCTCAGATTATACTGTTTCGGGCTAGTATTGAATACTTCTGTTATATAAGCGGGGCACAAGTCCGTTTTTTACTTTATACATGAAAATGGTGATGTTTTGTAACCGTTGTTGGTACAGACTTGGTAGACCTACTCTTGTTAGAAGCTCACTGTAGGTCTCCGATTTGGATTTAAAGACTGCCCTGAATGCACGCTCTTGAATTCTCTCCATTTTCTTCTTATCGGATGATTGGCAAAAGTGCCATACGATATCACAATATGTTAGGTGGGGCAAAATATTAGACTTGCACAGCTGTAACTTTGCGGACCATGAATCCATGGGACCAGTTTTGTTACCATGGAAACATACTGGGTTCCAGACCTCCCTGATAATGAAGGCTTTTTTGGCCACCCTTGGCATTCGGTTTTGATATCTATCAATGGTGCCTCATCTGCATGGTCCAGCAAACACATAAATATGTTGGGTCTAGTTCGTGGCCTTGTAAATGTTTTTCGAGCTAAAAATCACTAAAAGATTGGAATCAGGTTAGAGAGGACTGGAAAAGAGCGAGTTTCCATGGGAACAGAATTTGCTACAGCCATAGGCGTGTTGTCTGTAGAACTATAAGTCTACCAAGTTTCGATATGGTCTCTGCTTCAAATTGACTGAGTTGGTTCTGTTTATCGACTTGATGAACTATTGGTTTGAGTGTATGACGTCTATCTCATTTGCATATTTTTCAGATTTTTAAGACGTAAATATGTCTGGAACCCATGCAGCTATTTGAAAATGGTAAACGGCGTTTTTGATCTTTCGTGAAATTCCACGTGATAAACATGAAAATTCAAGAGGTAAAAGTTTGATCATAGTAGCACTTTAAGTCATCGTAAGAGAGGGGTTCCTAATTTTAGTATTGACGTGTTGTCTATAAATGGCTTATTACAGTTAAAAACAGTCGTGGCCGGCCACTCGGCCTGCTGTGTTGTATGTGTATTTATTACAGTTGGCGCACTTTTAATACTTTTAATTATAAAATAAAACCTTCTCATCTCAAGAAAAACATATTAATCTGCAAAACTGTCAATTGCATTCGAATCTCAAGATTTAATTAAATTTAGACCAAGCGTATACGACTACAGAATATACTCTACGATAAAGGACATGAGTCCGCTTACACCGAGCTATCACAATTTTTATTCCAATCATTTTGACATAAGAAAATATATGAACACACTTTCTTTTAACACCGGGGTAAATAACAAGCATTTTTTATTTGCAATCATGTGAAGGCGTGGTAACCTCAATTTGTTATAGGTGTTTATATCTTAAGAACAACTGCTTAGGGACTGAAACGGAAAAGTAAATGTGAAGGATATGAAGGTGTTGCACAAATGTTCTTTGCAATTGAAACAGAATGAAAACTGTGGGCGTCACGGAGATAATTTTGAATTATTCCTATTGTTGTATTCTAAAATGGCTAGAACATTTTGTTGGATAAGTGCGCCCGTTAAACTTGATTCAATGATAGACACTACTGTCGAAAATCTCAACAAATCCGGGGATAGAAAATTATTGCTTCCGAGAAGTAGACGCCAGACTTTTTCTTTCTTAGTGTTGAAATAAAAACTCAGCGTGGCGAACTAGAAAACAATAGGCTCTATCCTACACAAAAATTAGAATTCGGTTGTTGATCTTGTTGCAGGAGAATAATGTTTTGTCAGATGTTAATTAAAAATTGCAACTCGCAATGCTATTGGAAGTTGTAGATTGTTTTTCTTCTGATGGGAAGTTTTAATTTCATCCTGTTGTATGATAAACACTGAATACATCTGAAATACAGCGGGCCGTACGACAAGTCACACCTGATGGTTACTCTAGATTGGCAATGGCTTGCATCTTTAAAGACCGGCTAAACTGAACTCAATCGCAAAAGAACACTAGAGAAACTTTCAGTCAAGTACCAGGCCAGTTCAAAGGAACTATCATGAGCAATACTGCTATTAGTGCAGTTTTATTTGCTGCAATACTCGGGTCCTTGATAATCATTATTGGCAATATTTTCACCATATTCGTCTTTTGGAAGCATCGCAACAGACTCAAGCGAACTTCCTTTCTTCTAATCAACTTAGCTGTTGCTGATCTGCTTGTTGGATTCACAGCACTGATATCGTTTGGAGCTTTCAAAATCCCTGGACATTTTGAAGAAGAAAGCTTCAACAGTGCTAAAATTACAAATATTTCAAGCGTTTTTCAAATAACTTTTTCTTTTGCGTCAGTATTTTTCCTCGCACTTATCTCACTGGAACGTGCATATGCTTTGATTTGGCCGCTCCGCCATCGAGTAGCAAGTTCCAAATGTTACATTTTCAGTGCCACGTTTGCGTGGGTAGCTGCAATACTTTGCGGGGCATTGACTTTGCTAATTATGTACAACATTTTGGATTTATCATACTGGATGATTGGATTCGGCTGTAGCGTGGTTTTGTGTTTGGTCACAATTTGTGCGTCTTATCTGGCAATCCGAAAAAGACTTAATTGCAGAGTTCCTGCTTTTGATGCCGCCCATAACAGACAAAATGAACAGCAACAGAACGCGAAACTCTCTAGGACTCTGTTTCTTGTGATAACTGCATCTCTTCTCTTTTGGATTCCAAGTATCGTAGTCTACTGTACTCATTATCTCTGCATCAGATGTGTTCCATTACTTGTATTTCAAATTTTTAACGTCTTTCGTTTGGCTAATTCTCTCGTAAATCCTTTTATTTACAGTTTTAGAATTCCCATCTTTAAGGAAATATTTAAAAGAACAAAGTTCTGTAAGAGGTCAAAACAACATACAGCTAATTATATGGGTTGATATTTTATTGGAACTGTTTAGGGAAAGAAATGGAAAGGCTGATAGCAAGCAAAGTTGTCAAAAACAGGAAAAGGCCAAATATTTAAAGTTTGCCACCTTTGTGTGGGTTAGAGCCTGTCAGTTTCTAAATCTCCATTTGAATATCTATTTGCGTAGAAAGACTCAAAAACATGGTCAGCTTAGAAAAGGTGGTGCCTATCAGAAGTGGAAACCTTGAATTTCTAATGCGGTTTAGATGTTGCGGTGCATTTTTGTAGTTCATTTTGAAACAGCAAAGCTAAGCAGTCTTCTATATTTATAACGCCAACCTTCTAAGCTCTCTTGAAATGAGATTTCATGAGAAACAATAATTATAGTGAATATAAAATGATTTCTTATTAACCTCTGTAAAAAGACAGATTTGTATGTCCATACATTTTCTCAGTTGTAAAATTTTTGAATGACAATTGCGATAGCTCCATGAAACGGACTCATTTCCTTGATGGTGGGTCAGGCTTTATTACATGTTTGGTCTAAAATTAATTAAAAGTTGAGATTCTGATGGAATTGAAAGTTGTGGATTATAATTTTCTTGCAATGTGATGGTTTTAATCGATAATCATCTGTATTAAATCAGCAACAAATACATATGCAACTCGACAACAGCAACAACAACATCAGCAACAACAATCTTTTATCTGTGCCCTTTAGCTTTGCACACAGCTGCATAAGAAACTTAGAATTAGCAAATGCTGTTCGAGCTAAGTGGCTGGGCCCCGGGGGAAAAAGGAAAAAAAATGAAAATCGGGAAGAACTAGAACATACACGTAAGCAAGAACACAAACAGACACTAACAAACAATAAATAAATGAATACGTAATTAAAAGAGCTGTGGACTTATTGGGGTAATATATCAAACACGAAATACCGTATTTGACCACATTTCCGAACGTGGAGAAGGGAAAATACAAAGTGGCCGGAGCGGCTTATTTTGACAAACTTCGAGGTGTTTGAAAATTTGGGTCAAACACTGTCTTGACCGTTTGAAATATCTTCTCAGTCGAATTCAAAACGACCCCATGTATTATTCTCTATTGATTCCGTCAGTTAGTAGATTACAATATACCACCCACAGAATAATTCTCTTCTACAAGGGCTGTGCTACTCCTGGTCTATCCTCGACGTTTTACACAACGCTTCCTTCATCCTTTCTAATATGATTCAAGGTATGACTAGACAGACAAATAGCTTGTTTTGCTATGATCTGCTCAAAGGTGAACTTATGGTTTGACAATTTCTTTCTCCAGCTTATTTCTCGGTAAAATCTATTTGAAGGACCCACCTTTACACAAAGGGATAAATAAATTTGAAACAAAAGAAAATAAAAAGAACCCTGCCATTAAACTAGAGTCACCACTTTTCTCGTGTTTAAAATTCCTATTTTGTGGGAATTGATCTACCGTAATATTCGAAGATTTCACCAAAGGAAATTCTGGAAATCATAATTTAATTCAAGTAAACACTGACAAACTCATTTGCTCGGGCTGTTGAATGCTATTATTTAACAAAAAAACATGATTGAAAAACTCTATTTCATCAGTGTTAATTAAATTTTACGCCAGTTTGGAACTAAAACCTTTGAAAATTTAAAAGTAGCGTGCTCAAAACTCAGTATCAATTATTTCCCTAAGAAGCCACCTTAGATTAAGAATTTTAGTGGTATAGTGAAGAACACTTCTACTGCCAGTACTGGTTCAATTTGTAATTGACAAAGAACCCCCAACATTTTTTAAATGAGTACATTACAGAAAACACAAGTCATGAATAGAGCATTTCCTATTTGTCAGTGATTAAAAATTCATGATGTCAGATTGACTTTAAATAAAAAAATGTACACATTTAACTTTACAAGACAATCACGACAGCGTCGTGCAAGAAATTAAAGAAATCGCTTATTGAAGTTGCTGAGGCAAATGTTTTGTCAGGTGTAAATTAAAAATTACATCTCGCAATTCTATTGGAAGTTGTAGAATGTTTTTCTTCTGATGGGAAGTTTTTATTCTAACCTGCTGTCTTACAAACAGTAAAAGCTCTAACTCTGAGTACATCTGTCATACCGCGGGCCGAGCGACAAGACACAAGTGATGGTTCCGCTAGGATGGCAATGACTCGCCACTTGAAGACCGACTAAACTGAACTCAATCGCGAAAGAACACTAAATTAAAACGTCTTTCAGTTAGGTACCAGGCCAGTTCAAAGGAACTATCATGTACAAAACGATTATTGTAATTTTATTTGCTGCCATATTCGAGTCATTGATCATCATTGCTGGCAACATTTTCACCATATTCGTCTTTTGGAAGAATCGCAACAGACTCAAGCGAACTTCCTTTCTTCTTATAAACTTAGCTGTTGCTGATCTGCTTGCTGGATTCGCAGCACTGTTATCGTTAGGAGTTTTCAAAATCCCTGGATATTTTGAAGACAGAAACTCCCAAACCGCTCACAATACAAATATTTCGATCGCTTTCCAAATAACTTTTTCTTTTGCGTCAGTATTTCTCCTCGCACTCATTTCTCTGGAACGTGCATATGCCCTGATTTGGCCGCTCCGCCATCGAGTAGCAAGTACAAAAGGCTACCTTTACGGTGCTACATTTGGGTGGATAACTGCAATAGTTTGCGGGGTATTGGTTTTGCTAGCCGTACACGATATACTGGATTTTGCACACTGGGTACTTGCCATCGGTTGTGTCTTGGTTTTGTTTCTGGTCACAATCTGTGCGTCTTACATGGTGATCCGAACAAGACTTAACTCAAGAGCTCCCACCATAGACAGCGCCAATAACAGACAAAATGAACAGCAACAGAACGCGAAACTCTCTAGGACTCTGTTTATTGTGATAACTGCATCTCTCTTTTTTTGGGTTCCAAGTATTGTAGTTTACTGTACTTATTATTTCTGTAACCAATGTGTTCCAGTTCTTGTATTTCATTTTTTTAACCTTTTTAGTTTGGCTAATTCTCTCGTAAATCCTATTATTTACAGTTTTAGAATTCCCATGTTTAAGAAAATATTTAAAAGAACAAAGCTCTGCAAGAGGTCAAAACGATATGCAGTTAATTATATGGGTTGATATTTTAGTGCTTAGAGAAAGAAACAGAAAGGTGGATAACAAGCAACGTCAGAAATGTTCCGTGAGACAGGAAGAGGCAAAATTTGTTAGGTTTTCCACCTTTTTGTTGGTGAGAGTCTGAAGGTTTCTAAATCACCATTCTGGATATTTAAAGACTCGAGGGCATGGTGCCTTATCAAATTATAAAGAAATCGCTCCTCTCAGAACTAAAGATGAGATGGGTACCTTGAATTCGTAATATGGTGTAGATACTGCAGTGCAATTGTGTGGTTCATTTTGAAACAGCCATGCAGTCTTCTGTAATCATAACGCAAAACTTCTTTGCTCTATTAAAATGAGATTTCATGAGAAACAATAGTTATTGTGAATGAATAATGATTTCTTATTAATCTCTGTGTAAAAAGTAATAAATGTCCATACGTTTTTTCAATTGTAAAATATTTAAATGACAATTGCGATGGCTCCATGACACGGACCCATTTTCTGGTTTGTGGATCAGGTTTTAATATAAGTTTGGTCTGTAATTGATTAAGAAGTGAGATTCTAAGTTGACAGTTGTAGATAACAATTTTCTTGTAATGTAAAGGTTTTAATTGATAACCATATGTAATATATCAGTAACAAATACGTATGCAACACAACAACAACAACAACAACAACAACAACATCAACAATGGTTTATCCGTTCCCTGTAGATTTGCACACAGGTGTGTAAGAAAAATAAATTGATCAAGATTTGATAGTCAGTGCAGATATGAGAGAGCATATAATACCAGGTATGCTGCAAATCAAAACTTCTTTAAGCCATCAGTACGTACTAATTATGGTGTATCTACATTTAAATTCTCCGCAATAAAAATGTGGGAATCTGTCCCACCAGAACTTAAACGTTTTCCATACATGCTCTTCAAAAAGCGGTATAAGAGATTCCTACTGACTACTCAAAACTGGCCATAGTTTAACTGTAAGGTACTACTGTACAATATTCAGGAAATTGTTTTTCCTTTATTTTAGCTTGCATTTATTTATGTATGTCTTTCTTCTTTTATATATGATAATAATATCGTCTTTAATGTAAATATTAATTTAAATTAACTTAGCATGCGGCCAACGCCAACTTATATCTACATGACAGTGACCAACTCGAAAGCTCATTGGCTACTTTGGTCACTGTACACAATTAAATATTGTTTCTTTTAGTTAATTTCTATCTGTATTTATTTTTCCTATATCATTGTAAACCATCTTACGTTAAGTTGTTTTTTTTTTTCTCTCTTAATAGTGTGCGATAATAAAAATCTGAAAAACTGAAAACTGAAACTGAAGCACAGCCACTAAGAAATAGCAAATGCTAGTCGAACTAAATGGCTGGGCCCTGAGGGAAAAAGGTAAAAAAATAGAAAATCGGTAAGAAGTAGAACATACACCAAAACAAGAATACAAACAGAAACAAAAAAAAAATAAATAATTTTTAAAGGACTGCAGACTGATTGACGAAATATATCAACACGAAAGTCCGTGTTTGACCAAATTTCCAGACACCGAGAAGGGAGTTGAAAATTCAGCGCGTAGCGGAGTATTTTTGACGAACCTTGAAGGTTTTAGAAAAGTGGACAAACGCTGTTTTGAACGTTTGAAATATCTTCTCAATCAGATTTAGAACTAAAGAGAAAGAAAATCGTAAAAATTTATTCTAATTAAGATCAAGTATTCAAACACCGTCACAGTCCTGATCTTCTAGAACAAAGCTCTGCAAGATCATGCAGGAGATATACAGTTAATATATGGAGCCGATATTTAGCAGAACTGCTTAAGGAAAGAAACGGAATGGTGGGTCCCAAGCAAAGTTGACAAAAATGTTCTGTGAAACACGAAAAGGCCAAATATTTCGCAAATGTTTGCCGTATAGGTGCGAGACGACTGCGCCTGTCGATTTCTAAATCGTACTCTGAATATTTATTTGAAAAGAAAGACTCGATGGCAAGGTGCTTGTCAAATTGAGAAAGGAAATGATGAAGGTGACACAGGAGCCTTTAATTCCTAATAAGGCCTAGATATTGCGGTGCATTTTGTTGCTCATTTTGAAACAGTGACGCAGTCTTCTGTAATCATAGCGAAAAGCGTTTTAGCTGTTTTAAAATGAAATTTTGTGGGAAACATTGATTATAGCTTGAAAATCTATTTGACTGAACGACTTTTACACAGAGGAAAAAGAAATAAATTTGAAGCAAAAGAAAAAACTGACAGTGCACTACAAAACCGTGGTTTTTCGGGTTCAAAATTCTCATCTCACCGGAATTGCTGTACTGTATTTTTTTTGAAGATTTTAATAAAGGAAATTCTAGAAATAATAATTGAATTCACGTAAGCACTGAGAAAATTATTTTTTTTACGCAGTATAAAAGCTTTTATTAAAACAAAGATTATTATAAAACCCCAGTTCATTATTGGTAATTAAATTTTACAGCAGCTTGCAGCTAAAATCAAGGTAAAAACTAATTTTCAAAATATAACAGTTTAGGGCTCTATAAACTCAATATCAATGATTTCTTTACGAAGCCACCTTAGTTTAATAATTTAGCTGTACTACGAATGTCCTCAAGCGAGGAAGACTTCGACTACCAGAAATTGCTCAATTTTTAATTAACAAACAACCCCCAACAGTAATTTAGATGAGTAATTAGAGAAATGAAATCGTGAATAGAGTATTCCTGTTGTATATATTAAAAAGCACAAGCTCTAGCACAATAAATACATTTGTAGAACAGCGGACCGAGCCACGTCACAACTGATAATGCCACTTTGAAGACCGACCAAACTGAATTCAATCGCGAAAGAACACTGGAAAAACTTTCAGTTAAGTACCAGCCCAGGTCAAAGGAACTATCATGTACAATGCTGCTGTTATTGCGTTTTTATTTGTTGCCATACTCGAGTCCTTGATCATCATTGTTGGCAACATTTTCACCATATTCGAGTTTTGGAAGCATCCCAACTGACAGACTCAAGTACAGGTTACATACATTATGCTCGAAAATTTGAGCATTAT
Organism: Orbicella faveolata; assembly: GCF_042242905.1. Classification (NCBI taxonomy): domain Eukaryota; kingdom Metazoa; phylum Cnidaria; class Anthozoa; order Scleractinia; family Merulinidae; genus Orbicella; species Orbicella faveolata. Next base: position 11,683,803 of record NW_028301540.1, on the reverse strand, counting down.
GCTTTTGAGCGTCTATCTCAAAAAACAATAGCATTATGCCTGAAAATATGCTCGAGAAGCAGCATCATGCTCGACTGATCTTGGTTATATTTGACGCCCTTTTCCATATCTGCAGACAAAAAATACCTCCATAAGTCCGAAACACAACATTTTATTGCATCAATTACAACTTTACAAGCAGGCAGTAACCAACAAATAAGGCTCAAAAGCACTCAAAATGTCTCATTTCAATGGGATACACTCTCCGATCAGTTCGTTAGCGGGTAGAGGCCTTGAAAGTAGCAATCAAGACTTTGAATATGTTAAATTCTTACTAAAAGCACTTGAAAGTGAAATTTTCTCATTACAGTTATGGAAATATTAATTATTATTATTATTATTGTTATTATTATTGTTATTGTTATTGTTATCCTCTTTATGCTGAAAAAAATGATGCCTATTACGCCGGCATTATGCTCGATGCTCCGACTATAGCATTATACTCAAAATTATGCCGGCATAATGTATTTTACCCTGGGTGTAACTGGAACTATTATTGAATAGGATGAAAAAAGCGCAAACAGCAGCCTGAATTTCATTGTGATTGGTTCAATACACAATTAACCTTTCAGAATCAAATCAAAGTGTTTACGGTTTTCTGAGTTTTACAGTAATCACGAAATCGATTATATACATTTTAAATCCACTGTCCAAATTCCTGAGTCCATACATTTCCATCTTTTATTGAGAGGCGACAATTTCCGGTCCAGGGATCATTTACGGAACAAACTGGGGATCATTTGTGGGCCTGTAAGAATCTGATATTGGGATATAAAGCCCAAGTAAACGCTCTTGGAACGCCTAGTTACTAAACTAACAGTAAGCCTCATCACGGTTTTCGACGCCAGGCAGGCAAAGCGGTCAGTTTCCCATACATTTGTCTATAATTTTTTTTCCCGCGAACCGTGTCTACCCAGCCAAATTTACAGACAAATGTAAGGAAATTAGAAAAATTCACTGAGCGTCTTCTAGTCAAGCATCATCCTTCAAACGTGGAGAATATGATCTTCTACCTAGTATTTAAAAGTTGCGATTGACAAATGGTGTAAAATTCAATATTTGAAAAAGTTATTTACCATCGATCGGATTCCCATACAAACACTGTAATTTCTGACCGCTTTGTCTACCCATCAAGATGGGGTCGAAAACCGTAATAAGGCCTATTGTCAAAACTGTGGACTAGTATTTGTACAACTGTTTCACTTACAAAAACAAATACAGGAAATCTCTTTTTCTTATTCCATGCTATTCGAACGTGTCGTTTCAAGAACATTCGTAGGAAGGCAAATCTAAGACTAACTTAACAAACATTACTTTTCAGTACTTGTATCTAAGTACTTGCATCCCATTCAAACAACACTGAAAACAATTACACTTCATTGGAAGACATGATGAACAGTACATCGGATACGCACGGACTCGCAATTAGTCAAGCTAATCTTGGCGGCTCAGTCTAAACGAGAAAAATTATTAAAATTTTAAAATAATTCATATAATAATAGGAAGCGAAAGAAGGAGAAATTGCAATATTATAAACGAGTAAAGTTTTTTTTTACAATGAATTTTCCAAAACTAAAATTCAAAATTTCCAACAAGATTTTCAATATTACTTGTTATATGTATTTGTTTTGGATTTCACGTTTAAGACGATTTAAAATTTAGTGTACTATAGTTCTTTCCAAATCTTTTTGCAATTTCCCAAAGGTGATATTTGCCTCGATATGCGACAAATTTCTGACCGAAGCAGAGAAGCTGCCTCCTCACCAAGCGTCTTTGAATCTGGGAGCACGGTGCTTGATGGTTAGCAGGCCCATAACTTCGTGCGCACCGCGCTCAAAACAACGAGGGACGCCTGGGGACGAGATAGAACATTTCGTTGCTTTCTCAATCAAGTTTCAAGGCGTATAATTAATTAATTCCATGTTTCTTTGATTGTTTGCAGAGTTTCACTCGTTTAAATGTTTCCTTGAACATGGGAATTTTAAAACTGTAAATGATAGGATTTACCAGAGAATTGGCCAAACGAAACAAGGTAGAAATGTGATACACAAGTAATGAAACACAATCGGAACACAGATACCGAGTGGAGTGAACCACTAAACTTGGAACCCAAAAGAGAAGAGATGCAGTTATCATAATAAACAGAGTCCTTGAGAGTTTCGCATTCTGCTGCGGTTCACTTTGTCTGTTATGAGCGCCATCTATAGCAGGAACTCTGCAGTTAAGTCTTGTTCGGATTGCCACATAAGACACACAGATCGTGACCAAACATAAAACCTTGGCACTACCGATTACAACTTTCCAGTATGCGAAATCCAATATGTCGATAGCAGTCAGCAAAGTCAATGCCCCGGCAAATATTGCAGCTATCCAGGCTAAAGTGGCACTGTAAATGTAGCCTTTTGTGCTTGCTACTCGATGGTGGAGCGGCCAAATCAAAGCATATGCACGTTCTAGAGAGATAAGTGTGAGGAATAATACTGACGCAAAACCAAAAGTTATTTGAAAAGCGATCGAAATATTTGCATTGCGAGCACTGTTGAAGTTTTCGTCTACTAAATGCCCGGGAATACTAAAAGCTCCTATCGATATTGGTTCTGTGAATCCAACAAACAGATCGGCAACAGCTAAGTTTATAACAAGAAGGAAAGTTCGCTTGAAGCTGTTGCGATTCTTCCAGAACACGAATACGGTGAAAATATTGCCAACAATGATGATGAAGGACTCGAGTATGGCAGCAAATAAAACCAAAATAATAGCAGTATTGTTCATGATTGTTCCTTTGAACTGGCCTGGTACTCAACTTAAAGTTTTTCCACAGTTCTTTTATGATCGAGTTCAGTTTAGCCGGTCTTCAAAGTGGCAAGCCATTGCTATCCTATCGGAAGAATCAGTTGTGGCGTGTCTCTTAGCCTGCTACATGTACATTACACAGTGCTAGGGCTTGAACTGTCTATAATTCAACAGGATGAATAAAAACTTCCCATCAGAAAACCAATCTTAGACCACCAATGATATTGCGAGTTGCAATTTTTAATTAACATCTGACAAAACATTTTGTCTACAGCAAGGTCACTTTGCGATTTCTTTTCCTAAACCAAGCTGTTATGATTGTCTTGTAAAAGTAAATATGGACATGGCGTACTTTTAATACTTAACGAATAGGAAATGCTCTATTCATGACACGATGTATTTACTCCAACATAGTAATCTAAATCGAGGTTGGGTGCTGACAAATTTAGCCTATAGAAGTGTTTCTCGCTCGAAGGCATTCGTGGCACAACTGAAACCGTTAATTTAAGGCTGCTCTATAAACCGGATATCCTTTATTCTGGGTTTAAACTTGCTAGTGTTTATATTTTAGATTAAAGCTCGTTTTCGCCTCCGTTTTTGCTCTCTGCCGCTATCACTCAGATTTAATCAGCAAAGATGACAGAAATATTTGCAATCTTTTCCGTTAAAATAGCGACTTTTAATAGGGCTTTTAAATTGTCCAAACAAAAGTGTTTTTCAGTTTTTACGTCAGTTAAATCATGATTTCTTGATCTACTTTGTAAAGATCTTTGAAAACTGCGAGAATGGCGCGAGAAGAGTTTTAAACGCGAAGAAAGGAGGGGTTGTATGTGCTGGCCGTTTTCTTTTGAGGGGCTGGGGGTGTAAATAAACATGTCCGTGAGATAGATTTTAGTGAGAAAAGAGTTCCAATTTAATTAAATAGTTATATTTATCCTTAAGTGGTAAACTGACGTCATAAACGACCGGGAAAACACTTACCTCTTTCTTTAAGCCCCCTTAGATTACTATAGCTTGGAAAAAGTATCTCGATTCACTTTTTTAACATTACTATCCAATACAATGCCTACTATACAATATTACAAATGCATTACTTGCAATAATTTTACAATACAGCACTAACTAAAATTCAGCCATTTACATTATACTTACAGTACATTGCTAAAAAATGCATAACTTACAATTCATTTATTAAGTTTACCAGCATTATTTATAATTACTTGATGTATATTAAATAACAATAAATTAGTTACTTTCTTCGAACGTCCAGTTAAATTATAAGTAAATTAAGAGACAATATTGGCAGAAAAGAGGTAGACAGGGTATTGAAGTTGGCTGGTTAAGTCAGGAAAAAAGGGTTATGCCATAACTTCAAGAGGAGATTTTGTGACTCAGAGAAAAGGACATTGCGCTATTTGCCATTGTTATTCAAGTAGCTTTTCTTTGAAATTCCTATATGTTACTTTGGGCTTCTTCTGTAAACATTTGCAAGGGTAAATATATTGTTTTAAAACAATAATGAAAAGGTTTTGTCTGTGTCTTGGCTGATCGGTTCATTGATTTAGATAGCCGGGGGATGTCGTTGAAGGTTATTTGTTTATTTGAGTGAGTAATATTGATGTTATTTTCGTGATTGAACCAAGTGATATGGCTATACTTGATATGGCTTTCGAGTAAAAGGCTGTTGTTGCGGTGCAGTCTAAAAAAGTATGTTCTATGGAGTCCGGCTGGAGGCAAAAAACGCACGCTTCATCTTCAACTAGTCGGAATTTGAAGAGCTCCTTTTTCGTCACTGTTATTTTGTCCAGTAACAAACGAGCATTGTCTCTATTTGTTATTCTTTGATGAAAGAAAGGGTGATGTCATATTTCATAGCTTTTCCTCGACATGCAATATATTTTTGACCGTCGCGTAGCAGCTGCCTCGTCACCAGACGTCTTTGCATATAGGAACGCGGTGCTTGATGGTTAGCAACTGGCCAATGACTCCATGCACACCTCACTCAATTCAACGAGGGACGCCTGGGGACGAGGCAAAGCATCTTCAATCAAATTTCAAGGCGTACAACTTATTTCATATTTCTTTGTCTGCCTGCGGAGTTTCACTCGTTTAAATGTTTCCCTGAACATGGGAATTCTAAAACTGTAAATGGTAGGATTTACGAGAGAATTAGCCAAACGAAAGAGGTTAAAGATTTGAAAAACAAGTAATGGAACACACTTGGAACAGACAACATTAGTGAAGTAAACAACTAAACTTGGAATCCAAAAGAGAAGAGATGCAGTTATCATAATAAACAGAATCCTAGAGAGTTTCGCGTTCTGTTGAGCTTCATTTTGTCTGTTATGAGCGCAATCTATGGGAGGTACTCTGCATTTAAGTCTTGTTCGGATTACCAGATAAGACGCACAGATCGTGACCAAACATAAAACCTTAGCACAACCGACTGAAATTATCCAATAGGTGTAATCCAATATGTCGTACAGAGCTAGCAAAGTCAATGTCCCAGCAAGTATTGCAGCTAACCACGCGAAAAAAGCACCATAAATGTAGAATTTTGTACTTGCTACTCGATGGCGGAGCGGCCAAATCAAAGCACATGCTCGTTCCAGAGAGATGAGTGCGAGAAAAAATACTGACGCATAAGAAAAAGATATTTCAAAGGCGGTCCAAATATTTGTATTGTGAGCACTGTTGAAGTTTGTTTCCTGAAAATGCCCAGGGATGTTAAAAGCTCCTAACGATATTATTTCTGTGAATCCAACAAACAGGTCAGCAACAGCTAAGTTGATAAGAAGAAAGAAAGTTCGCTTGGGTCTGTTGCGATTCTTCCAAAAGACGAATATGGTGAAAATGTTGCCAACAATGATGATGAAGGACTCGAGTATGGCAGCAAATAGAACTGCAATAACAGCAGCATTGTACATAATAAATCCTTTGGACTGGCCTCGTGATTGAGTGCAGTTTGACCGGCTTTAAAAGTGGCAAGTTATTGCCATCTCAGTGGAAACATAAGTTTTGCCGCCCCTCAGCCCACTATATAAGAGATGTATTCAGCGTTAGAGCTGGCTTGTAATTGTACTGTTTATAATACAACAGGACGAAATATTAATTACCCATCAGAAGAAAAGCAATTTATAATTTCCAATAGAATTGCGAGTTGTTATTTTTAATTTACACCTGACAAAATATTTTGCCCACAGAAAGATCAATAAGTTCTCTTTTCCTATACTCAGCTGTTTTGTTTGTCATAGACAGGTAAATATAAGGTGTACTGTTAGCATTGATCACTGGCAAATACGTGATACTTTATTCACGGTATACATTATCTCTACGTGGTCATCTAAATTATAGTGGGGGAGGGTGGGGGGTTCATTGTTAATTATAAATTGAACGAGTTCTTTCAGTCGAAGTCTTTCTCTATTGAAGACATTCGTGGCACAACTAAAATTATTAAACTATAGGGTGGCTCCTTAAAGAAATCGTTGATACTGAGTTTGGAGCGCCCTAGTGTTATAATTTCAAAGCTTTGGTTTCCCCTTGGTTTTAGCTACAAGCTGCTGTAAAATTCGATTACCAAGAATTCAATGGTGTTTTACAATCATCATTTTCTTAAAAAATAAAAGCTTTCAACTACGCAAAGAAATAATTTTCTCAGTGATTGCGTGAATTCAATTATGATATTAAAATCTTCACAAAAATTTATACAGTACAACAATTCCGGTGAAATGAGCAGTTTGAACACGTAAAAGTAGGGTTTGTAGTACGCCGGCAGTTTTTTTCTTTTGCTTGAAATTTGTTTCTTTTCCCTCTGCCTAAAAGTAGTTCCGTCAAATAGATTTTCACTGTAATCGATGTTTCTAATAAAATCTCATCAGTTTAATAGAGTTAAAACGTTTTGCGTTATGATTACAGAAGACTGCGTTGCTATGAACTACAAAACTGCACTGCAGTATCTAAATGGCATTAGAAATTCGAGAGGCTCTAGGCCACAAATAGGTGTACTGGCAAACTTTAAATACTTGGCCTCTTTCTGTTTTACAGAACATTAATTTCTGACACCTTTTCTTGCTATGACTTTTCCGTTTCTTTCCCTAAGCAATTCTACTAATATATCAACCAATATAATTAACTGTACATGATTGTTTTGACCTCTTACACAGCTTTGTTCTTTTAAATATTTCCTTAAACATGGGGATTCTAAAACTGTAAATGATAGGGTTTAAAAGAGAATTAGCCATACGAAAGTTGTTAAAAATGTAAGTCCAAAGTAACGGAACACACGTAGAACAGAGATAATGAGCGTAGTAAACTATACGATACCTGGAATCCAAAAGACAAGAGCTGCAGTTATCACAATAAATAGAGTCCTAGAAAAATTCGCTTTCCGTTGCGACTAATTTCGCTTGTTATAGATGGTGTCTATGACAACCACTCTGCAGTCAAGTCTTGTTCGGATTGCCAGATAAGACACGCAGATTGCGACCAAACGTGAAACCAAGGCACCGCCGAATGCAACTATCCATTATGAGAAATCCATATATATCGTATCAAGCTAGCAAAGTGAATGCCCCGGCAAATATTGCTGCTGCCCAGGCAAACGTAGCAGCACAAATGAAGCTTTTAGCACTTGCTACTCGATGGCGGAGAGGCCAAATCAAAGCATATGCACGTTCTAGAGAGATGAGTGTAAGGTATAAAACTGACGCAAATCCAAGTTACTTGATAAGCTGTTGAAATCTCTCCATAAGGAATGTTGTTGATGACTGGTTTTTCAAGATACCGAGGAAAATGGAAAGTTCCTAACGCTATTGGTTCTATGAATCCAACAAGCAGACCAGCAACAGCGGGTCAGTTTCAATGATCAGTTTACTTTCCAACGTGTTTTTTTCTTTATTTGGCAATTTCCCGAGACAGGGTGATATTTGCCTTGATATGCGATACATTTCTGACCCCTGCAAAGAGGCTCACTCGTCACCAGGCACCTCTGCAGCCGGGAACGCGGTGCTTAATGGTTAACAACAGGCCCATAACTCCATGCGCACCGCGCTAAAACCAACTCTGGTTTAAAGTACGCAGGAAGCGGTAGAGCACGAAAGACGTGTAGGGGGAAACCCCAGACGTAGTCGAGTGTTTCTTCCTACCTTTTGACAATCTAGGTAGAATTGCCTGGGGCGAGTTGCTGTCTTAGATTTCAGAGCGGAAAAACGTAATAACCATGTGCCAGTTTTGGGCGCGCACGAGGCGCCAAGTTTGAAAAAATAGCGTGAATTTCGTCGATCGTGCAAAACAAGTTACCAAGACTTTCCCAATTTTCCAGGTAAGAAGCGACATTTCCACGTCACGCGCTAATGGATAGCTGGTGTGTTGTTTTCGTGGGAAATAATTTTTTTTCGGACAAAATTAAAGGAGCTAGAGAAAGTTTAAGAACCATTTATTTCCCCACGGTATACAATAAATTTGGGTGCTGAGACACATTTTTTCCAGAAACCCTCTTTATGTGTTTCATCCATATAAGTGCACCACTGAATATATAAGCAACAGAGCCTCTCAACAGATAGAGAAAGCCTTGTTTTCTTAACAATAAGGTGCCGAAAAAATTCATGCTTGCTCAGGTATAAATAAATCAAAAGAACGAAATCCTCGCGTACCTTTACAGTACAATCCACCGTTCTTTTCAAATTAAGTAAGATCAATCATTTAAACACGATGAGAATAATAATAATAATGAAAAATACCTGTTTGAGGGGTCGTGTGTAACTAACTAGTACCTAAGTAAGCTACAAGTGGAAAAATATATCAAATGCATGATCAGACTGACAAAAGTCAGATCCAATACAATATAGAATATACCTTTACAATTTAGAATAAGTTAACTTTCAAAATCGGAGATCTTCTTCGCTACCGACAATGCGGATAAGCTGGTAAATCTGATTTCCAACAGGTGACTTTCGATATATTAAAATTCAGCTTGATGGTGAGGCCCAGAGGACAAACAAAATAACCGAATAAACATGGCCATTCAATTTCCTTTGTTTTTGTCCACTAAGCGTCACTGCCAAGCTGAATTTTAAGGGCCCATTAACCGATTCATGCGCTCGCTCGCGCGCGTTGTTAAGGATGTGAAATTTCACTTCCGGTTACTTACGTCAGCCTGAGCGCGGAAAACTCAAAAACTTGCGAATTCGCTTGCATTTTAGATGTTTTTCTTCGTGTTTCACAAAATGCAAAGTAAAAAAAGTACAAGCAAAGACAAAAATAAGAGAAAGACAGAAAAACAAGAGCAACAGAAAGAGAAAAACTAACTCCGTGTGGCTTTGTCTGATCTTACCGAAGTGCGCTGGTAGTGTAAATTGCGCACGCGCTGATAGGGTAACTTCCAATATATATCGGGTGCACTTCCGGTTTCTTTAAATGCTAAAGGAAACGCGGTTTTTCATTAAATCCAGCCTTTTTCGACGAATTTCGATTAAAGCCAATGTTAGAAACATAGCTATGCATTCCTTTTTCGAAATCATGCTTTTTTCAGAAAATTACGAATTTTTCAATATTTTGAAATGCTCTCAAAATCTGACCTTTTAGAAATGAAACAAAATCGATACATAGCGTAATGAGGATTTAAATTAAAATATTAAATCAATGAAAAAAATCTCGATAAAGTAATTTGCCTAGGAGCCTTTGCATTTTTTTTGGTATTAGTCACATGACCATGGGCGTGGCCTGATGACGTCATCACTAGTGTTACTGATCATAAAAAGTTAAAACACATGAAATAACTCTGAACTAACTAAAAATGATGAGGTTATATGAGAATAAATTTTCCTTAGCATCGGCTCGAAAAGATCGGTTAATGGGCCCTTAATATATCGAAAACGGTCTATTGCAGCTCGTTTTATTACCTGAGCCCCCAAGAAGAGAAAGGGAAGAGCAGAAAGCTGTGCAGTACGATTTTCGCTCTGAAGTCTTCGATCAACTTTCAGGGCGTATAATTTATTTTATATTTCTTTGACTGCTTGCAGAGTTTCATTCGTTTAAATGTTTGCCTGAACATGGGAATTTTAAAGTTGTAAATAATAGGATTTACCAGAGAGTTAGCCAAGTGGAAGAGATTCATAATATGAAGAACAAGTGGCGGAACACATTTTAAACAAAGATAATAAGTACAGTTAACTACAACACCTGGAATCCAAAAGACAAGAGATGTAGCTATCATAAGAAACAGAGTCCTAGAGAGTTTCGGGTTCTGTTGCTGTTCATTTTGTCTGTTTTGAGTGCCATCTATGGCAGGAACTCTGCAATTAAGTCTTGTTCGGATCACCAGATAAGAGACGCAGATTGTGACCACACACAAAACCATGACACAACCGATGGCAAGTATCCAGTGTGCGTAATCCAATATGTCGTATACAGCTAGCAAAGTCAATGCCCCGGCAAATATTGCAGTAACCCAAGTGAACGTGGCACTGTAAGTGTAGCCTTTTGTACTTGCTACTCGATGACGGAGCGGCCAAAGCAAAGCATATGCACGTTCCAGAGAAATGAGTACGAGGAAAAATGCTGACGCAAAAGAAAAAGTTACTTGAAAAGCGCCCGAAATATTTTTATCGTGAGCACCGTTCAAGTTTCTTTCGTCAAAATGCCCAGGGACGTTAAAAGCTCCTAACGATATTATTTCTGTGAATCCAACAAACAGGTCAGCGACAGCTAAGTTGATAAGAAGAAAGGAAGTGCGCTTGAGTCTGTTGCGATTCTTCCAAAATACGAATATGGTGAAAATGTTGCCAACAATGATGATTATGGCCTCGAGTATGGCAGCAAGTTGAACCACAATAATAGCTGTATTGTACATGATAGATTCCTTGAACTGGCCTGTGACTTAACCGAACGTTTTTCCAGAGTTGAGTTCAGTTTGGTCGGTTTTCAACGTGGCAAGCCATTGCCACCCTAATGGTATCATCATTTGTGACTTGTCGCTCAGCCCATTGTACTACAGATGTATTCTGTGTTAGGGGTGGTACTGTTACAGCACAACAGGTTGAAATAAAACTCTCCATCAGAAGAAAAACATCCCACAACTTCCAATAGAATTGCGAGATGTAATTTTTAATTTACACCTGACAAAAATTTTGCCTCAGCAACTTCAATAAGAGATTTCTCTAATTTCTTACACGCAGCTGTCGTGATTGTCTTGTAAAATTAAATGTGCACATTTCTTTAAAGTCAATCTGACATGATTAACTTTTAATCAATAACAAACTAAATTGGAAATGCTCTATTCATGACATGTGTTTTCTGTAATGTACTTATCTAAATAAATGTTGGGGGGTTCTTTGTTAATTACAAATTGAGCCCGAGTACTGGCAGTAGAAGTGTTCTTCGCTGTCCAACTAAAATTATTAATCTAAGTTGGCGTCCTAGGGAAATCACTGATAAAGAGTTTTGAGCACGTTAGGTGTCGCCTTGGTTTTTGCTCCATGCTGCAAAAATTGTAAAATTTAATTGAAACTAATGAAATAGAGTTTTCCAATCATCTTTTATTTAAATAATAGCTTTTCAATAAATGAATTTGTCAGTGTTTACTTAAATTAAATTATGGTTTCTAGAATTAATTTCCTTTGTTGAAATCTTCGAAAATCACATTACAACAATTCCCGCGAAATAATGAAAAATTTCAAACACGAGTAAAGTAGCGGCTGCAATGTACTGGTAGTGTTCTTTTATTTTCCTCTTTTGTTTCAAATTTATTTTTTCCCTCTGTGTAAAGGTGGGTCCTTCAAATATATTTTGCCCAGAATTAAGCTGGAGAAAGATATTGTCAAACCATAAGTTCACCTTTGAGCAGATCATGGCAAAATAAGCTATTTATTTGTCCGTCTAGTCATACCTCGAATCATATTATAAAGGATGATGGTAGCATTGGGTAAAACGTCAAGGATAGGCTAGGATTAGCACAGCCATTGTAGAATAATATTATTCAGTAGGTGGTATATTGCAATCTACGAACTGAAGGACTCTATAGAAAATAATACATGGGGGCGCGTAGATGTGGAATCTCTCTTCGTATTTAGTTTTGAATTCGATTACGAAGATATTTCAAATGGTCAAGAAAGTATTTGACCAAATTTGCAGTCACCTCGAAGTTTGTCAAAATGTGCCGCTCCGCTTCGTATTTTCAATTGCATTCTCGATGTTTAAAAATGTGGTCAAATACGGTATTTCGTGTTTGATTTATTACGGCAATCAGTCCACAGCCCTTCCCAAACTTCAAATATTTGCCTTTTCCTGTTTCACAGAACAATTGTGACAACTTTGCTTTTCATCCACATTCCCGTTTCTTTCCCTAAGCAGTTTACTAAAATATCAACCCATATAATTAACTGTGGGTTGTTTTGACCTCTTGCAGAGCTTTGCTCTTTTAATTATTTCCTTAAGATGGGAATTCTAAAACTGTAAATGATGGGATTTGCGAGAGAAAGACTAAAAGTAATGGTACACATTTGAAAACTATTAATTGAAGGTGGCTCCTTTGGGAAATCACAGATTCTGAGTTTCGAGCAAGCTACTGTTATATTTTGAGAGCTATATTTTTTTGCCTTAGTTTTAGCTCCAAGCCGGCTGTAAAATTTAATTACCAATGATGAATTATGTTTTCCAATCATCTCTGTTAAAATAATACATTTTAAACAGCTCAAAGCAATAATTTTCTCAGTATTTATGTGAATTAAATTATCAGGATTTCTAGAATTTCCTTCGGTGAAATCATCAAAACAGTTCAACAATTCCGGCGAGATAAGAATTTTAAGCACGAGAAACGTGACGGCTGTAGTGTTTTGGCATTGGTTTGTTTTATTAATTGTTTCAAATTTTCTTTTTTCCCTCTGTCAGCAGATCGGTCAAATGGATTTTCCATAGAAACCAGCTGAAGGAAGATATTACTGAACTGTAATTTCACCTTTGAGCAGATTATAGCAGAACAAGCTATTTCAGACTTGTCATACCAATCTTGAGCTCGAATCATATCAGAATGCATGAAGATAGCATTCGCTAAAAAGTCAAGAATAGACCAGGATTATATTAATTAGCACAGCCAATGTATAGAATGGAATTGTTCAGTAGGAGGTATATTGTAATCCACAAAAAGGAACTGATAAAGCAGGGCTATTGTCAGGTGACTAACATTTCTAAAGCCGAATACAGCTGAAGTCAGACAAGAGAGTGTTTTTCCGCAATTTGAGTATTAACGTTTTGTCCATAAATAGCTCAGATTTATCTTGGAAGTTTTGTTGGACAAATGGGTGGCTGCCGATGAAGAAATAAAATAGTGAGACAAAGAAAAAGTATAGGAAAGAGAACTCGTTGATCAACTTCAAGTTCAAGTTGACAAACAGCTAAGGTTTCGACCGGTCCACCCGACGCAGTTCAGCGATTTCTTTAGAAACTAATACCTTTGGGCAAAGATGCAAGAATTGTTACTGTAGTCGCAAACAGTCGTTGCCGGCCACTCGGCCTGCGTTCTACAAAAATCTCCTGAAAGAATTCATCATTTCCAACTACTGACTGGTATATTGATGAACCTGAAATTTTATTCTTAAACTCATACACGATTCTTCAAGCTTAAAGAAAGGAAATCTGGACTATGACGGTGTTTGGATATCTGATCCTGTCTAGAATATATTTTTACGATTTTATTTCCTCGTTTTCTCCTTAGATTAAGAAGATATTTCAAACGCGCAAAACAGTGTTTAACCACATTTCCAAAAATCTCGAAGTTTGTCAAAAATACTCTGCTACGCATTGGATTTTCAACTCTCTTCTCGGCCGCTTCGCGGCCTAACATATTCTACCCTGAAATTCATGAGGTCGACTTGTGGCAAGTCTAGGTCATTCGTTTGTTTTGTGGCAAGTCTAGGTCTTTTTGTTTATTTGCTTTTTTTGGTTTGATAAGGCACCATGCCATCGAGTCTTCCTTGTCAAACAAATGTTCAGAATGGCGATTTAGAAACCGACGGGCTCTCACCCACAAGAACACTTGTGGTAGCTTTGCTTGCTATCCACCTTCCGGTTTCTTTCCCCAAGCAGTTCTACTGAAATATCAACCAATATAATTAACTGTATATTTTTTTGACTTCTTCACTTCTTTCTTCTTTTAATTATTCCCTTAAACATGGGAATTCTAAAACTGTAAATGATAGGATTTAAATGAGAATTAGCCAGACTAAAAAGGTTAAAAATTTGAATTACAAGTAATGGAACACACTTGTAAAAGAGATAGTGAGTACAGTAGACTACAATACTCGGAATAAAAAAAAAAACAAGAGAGATGCAGGTAACACAATAAACAGAGTCCTAGAGAGTTTCGCGTTCTGTTGTGGTTCATCTAGTCTGGTACTGGCGCCATCCCTGGTGGGAGCTCTTGAGTGAAGTCTTGTTCGGATTACCAGATAAGACACACAGATCGTGAACCAGACTTAACGGCAGAGCTCCTGCCATCTGTGGCTCTTAGAACAGACAAATTGAACCGCAACTAACTAGGACTCTGTTTATTGCGATAACTGCACGTCTCTTTTTTTTTTTTTTGGATTCCAGGTATCGTAGTCTACTGTACTCATTATCTCTGTATCAAATGTGTTCCATTACTTGTATTTCACATTTTTACTATCTTTCGTTTGGCTAATTCTTTCGTAAATCATGTCATTTACAGATTTAGAATTCCGTGTTCAGGGAAACATTTAAACGAGTGAAACTCTGCAAGCAGTCAAAGAAATCAAGTTTTAAAAAAACTTGATTGAAGACAGCAACGGAACTGCTGTCTCGTCTCCAGGTGTCCCTCGTTCGTCTGAACGCGGTGCGCACGGAGTTATGGGTCACTTGCTAAACATCGAGCAACATGCAAAAACGCCTGGTGACAAGCCGCGGTCAGAAAGTTATCGCATATCAAGGCAATTACCATCCTGTCTTCGGAACATGACACAAAGAGGTTTGGAGAGAACTATTATGGTAGTTTAAATTTGAAATCATCTCAAACGTGAAATTCAAAATTTTAACAGGTAACAAGTAAAATTTTACATATTGTTGGAAATTTTGAATTTTGGTGTTGAACAATACATTGTGAAAATCAAATTTTGTCGTTGATAATATTGCAATTTTTCCTTCTTTCGCTCCTATTATTATATGAATTATTTAAAAATATCAATAATTTTTCCTTTCAGACTGTGCCGCCAAGATTAGCTTGGCTAATGCGAGTCCGCGAGTATACGATGTACTGTTCATCATGTCTTCATATGAGATGTAATTGCTTTAAAAAGAGGGCCAGGATACATTTACTTAGATACAAGTCCCGAGAATTAATGTTTGTTAGTTTTAGCTTTGTCTTTTCACTGAATTTTCACTCGTGAGGAGGGTCACAATTTATTGGAATGTATGAAAAAATTTAATCGCTCATGAGTTGACGCTACATAAACAAGTAACTGAAAGGGCCCTTTGATGAAACAGCACGATCTTCTGTAATCATGAAGCTCGTTGCACGGATGCTCTTAGAACAAAACCTTCGAATGGAAAAAAGAGATTTCATTTCTTTGTTTTCGTAAGTCAAACAGTTGTAAAAATACTAGTGCACAATTTTGACAATTGTTTTTTTAGTAATAAATCGTAACTCTGTCTGGAGCTTTTCCAAGCATTTACGGTTGAAACAGTCAATTTGGGCCGTGCTCTGATACGATGAATTGTTTTCGTTTGATTGGGTTGCTTAACGTTGCTTGTCTTTTTCCTGTCTTGTCTTAGTTAAAATGGATCGGCGAATCATGTCCGATACCATGATTCAAGGTAAAATGGCTGGAAAAGTGTTTTATTGGGAAACATACGCCCCTGAATCAACCGAGTTTGATGCTGCCTGTCGGTAGCATGGTTGACAAAGTTATCAAGGCCTCAGTATTGCTACTGACCTGAGCCTTTACACTACATCAGCATATAAATAGACCTTACACAGTTTTCACACGCAATCATGCCAAAATCAAAACCAATCATGGTCAATTCGAACAATAATAATAGTAATACAATAATAATAATAATAATAATAATAATAATAACAACAGCAATAATAATAAGTGTTATAATGATGATAATAATGATAACAATAACAACAATAGCAATACCAATAACAATAATATTTTTGTAAAAAATTAATATCCAACACGTTTAATATACAAATATACAGATAACTCGTTAAAAAGAATGTCAAAAATTTAAAAATAAAAGTAATAATTTACATCATAGAATATCTTGTTTTCATATGAAGTTTGTTTTAAAATAATAATAATAATAATGATGATAATGATAATAATAATGACAATAATAATAAAGACAATAATAATAGAACAACAAAAGCACAAGTTATAGCTGTAGTATTCATTTTACTTACAACACAGACGTATCAAAAAAATGGCAAAGGCCATTCTTACACAAAGTGAGGATGGCAAATATCATAGAATTGTTAAATCATAAAGTAAAAATATACTAATAAAATTTGTTTTGTTGAAAAGAATTTTAAATATCTGTACAAGAAATACCTACACAGGCGCAACACATTAGAAAGTAGAAAACCGGATTGACTCGATCAGTCATGGCCATTGCTGATCTCAGTTAAATGGTTTCTGGTTCTGTTCGATGTCAAGAAGCCTTTTCGTAAACGAGCACTGACGTCTCTTTTCCAGGAACAATTCCGCCCCTGCTAGAGAGAGGTCTGGGATCCAACCTTGACGACGTAGCCGACTTGACGTCTGTGAAGAGTCTCTTATTGGTCTTTAATTACGCGCGAAAATTCGCAACTCAGCAAGAGCCAATCAGAGACGCTACTGCAGACACGCGTCATGGGAGTCGCCTGGGGAGACGTTATTCAAGCGAAAACAGGTCTGACAAAAAACAAAAAGAAAGAAAAACACGACAAAAACAACTCACGCAAAAGCACACAAAGAAACAAGAGTAACAGTATCAACAATATTGAAGCTTAATCCGGCAGGGTTCAGCTGTCACGTTTAAGAGCTGTTCAGTTAAGTTTAATTCTCAGGGTGAAGCAAGGTCGTGTCGGTAAGAAACCGAAAGAGCTTGCATTATAAGTTGTGTAGTTTGTTTAATTTGCGTAAATAAATTTGGAGAGTAAAAGCCTTTAGCAACCGCTTCTGTAAACCAGCTACCAATGCAAGCGCAGCGTCTCGGAGGTTCGCAAATTCACTTTTGTGGTAGCCTCGGGTTCTCCTTCTGTCGAAGAAACTCAACCCCAGTCACAGCTGTCATATTGTGTTCTTGGCCACTCAGCACTTGCCAACAACCCGGAAGTTGTTACATCTGGTTTCGTCATCGGGTTACGTCACTGTTGCTAAGCAACGTTTCTACCAAATCTGCGGGCTCACATAATTCTCAGCAAGGAGACTTCTGCTGAGACAGGAACTTGTTCCGATGACTGTAATGAACGCCATTTGAAAATAATTGCAGAACGATAAAAAAAAAAATCGTTGTCAAGTTGAAAGCTCTCTCTCATTCAGAGCTGAAATGTTCAAATTAGAATATAAAATGCTCCTATAATATGATAAAAAACAGGCCGATGAATTCCCTCCATTACACCGTAGCATTGTGCGTGGGTTTCGCATAATCTATCGTGTCGTCTTCCAAATTATCCTCCGTTTTCTCCAGGCGCTCAGATGTTGCCATTGGGGACCCTAGACTGGGTACCATGGCAACCAGAATGAGTGCCAAACAGTCGGCTACTTGCGGGTTGGGGGCACAAGCGAGAGCAGGATTGTGTCCGTCCTCATCCTCGGCCAGCAAATTGCCTCCTCTTGCTATGAGCTCCTGTACAACAGGTACCAGGCCATTTCTAGCGGCTAAGTGTAGTGGCCTGTGGGAATAGCAAGTTAAACGTGTGTGTTATACGTTGTGCTCAGTAAAATTACGTGAAAATGTTGTACTAGTAGTAAACAACGCAACACGACACCATAATAGCAGATTTGCACGTTGTCGTCATTTGACTGCAACTGGCAGAATTCCTTTCGTTTTGTCTCGATGATTTAAATTTTGAAGCCCCAGAGGGGTTTAAATAACAATCGCCCTAATTAGCATAAGAAACAGAAAACGTGAAGGATTCTGGTAGTTGTAGTCAAATGACGCCATCATGCAAATCACCTATTACGTTTATTATTTCTTTTCAGCTATAACTCTTGTAACAATGGTTAAAAATAGTCGTTTTCACACATTTTATCGGCTGTTGGCAGTTTGTACTTACGTTTGAAGAGCGGTGTTGGCTAGACTAAGAGCGGAATCTTCCATTTTGTCCAGAATTAAGAGAGCGCAGGCCGTGTGACCCTGTAACAGAAGAAACACAGTTGATGGATGGATAATCTTTATTTATCCACGGTACAAAATTCGTCAGCTTTAAAAATACCTAATACTAATATAATCAGAAATATTTAAATAAAAAGCTGCTTCCCACGAATGCCGTGCCTTACAGTTCTTCTTTGAGTAGTCGTTTGAATTGCCCAAGGGACTCTGCTTCCCTTAAGTTACAAGAAAGACTGTTCCAGAGAATGGCGCCACTATAGCTAAAGCTATTTTTGTAATAGTCTGTGCGCGGTAATGGAACATTGACTTTATTCTCAGAGTCCCTTAGGTCATATGCGATTTCTCGCCTTTCAAATTTAGAACTGAGATAGTTTGGAGCCAACCCGTGCAAGGACCTGTCAACCATCGTAGCTCTTTGAATTTGCTGAATTTTGAATTTGAATTTGGAAGACACTTTACTCTCACAGTGCCTCTCTCCACCCAGGTGTACGAATGGGTACCGGCGAATTTAATGCTGGGGATAACTCAGCGATGGACAAGCATCTCATTCGGGGGGAATACTCCTAGTCGCTTCGTGCTACAGAAACCGGCAGTATGGACCACTTAAGCCTGACACAGACTCCACAATGCTTTTGAGAAGTTGTTGCTAGATCAAGACAAAAACCCGCGGTTGATGATTCTTTCTATTCTTGTTGCTTGTTTGTTAGACAATGTAAGGATATCTCTCAATCAATCAATCCAATCAATCAATCAATCAATCAATCAATCGATTAATCCCTGAATCAATCAATCAATCAATCAATCACTGAATCAATCAATCAATCAATCAATCAATTAATCAATCAATCACTGAATCACTAAATCAATCAATCAATCAATCAGTCAGTCAGTAAGTCAATCAATCAATCAATCAATCGCTTTATGTGGTCAGTACGCTTAGCTGCAAGCTAGCTTCCAGGTACGCCACGAAAGAGAAAGACAAAAACAAAAAATTAAGAATAAAAAAACTTCATTGGAAGTGTATAAAGTAAAGATAAACTACAATTAAATGTGAATTACAAATTAAGATAGTTATCGTAGGGAGAAATAACGTCTAAAGTGACACAACGTTAGTCTTCCAGACGTCTTGGCTTCAAGTAGGCTCGATTACCAGCCGCTGTTTGGGAAGGAAGTCGATCGTAGACTGCAAGCCCTGGTTACAATTGGGCGTGTTGTATTCTTCCTAAGACGCTTTACTCTGCCTGCACGGGAGCATCAAGATGCAGGTGAAATCTAGGGTTCACATGACAGAAATGCCGCAGAGAGGCCATGCAACTTACATGTACACTTCCAGCCGCTTCATGCTATGCTCGGTACAAAACAGAGAGCAAGGCTTCTCACCTGACGGCACGCTACGTGCAAAGCCGTGTTTTTATTTTGATCCGCGCTACCTACGTCAGCTCCACCAGGCCCCACAAGGTATTCTGTTTAATGATAAGCATCAAGATACAGTCAGTATCAGTTACCAAGAAAAAACACTGCATTTCAAGAAAGCCCCATTAAAGAACGAACACCCTGGGGTAGAATTAGGCGGCTGTTGTATGGTGGTTTCAGTAACAATTTTAAGTGTTAAAAAGAAGTCTTTAAAAAGAAACTCAGTCACGACATTTTGAGTTATTTTGACCAAATACAAAATTGCCTCTAAATTGAAGGAAACCCGAAAAAAATAGTTAACTAAGATAGAAAACACCAAAGTGATGATAATAAACCACAAAGGAACAAGGATAGTTAAGGATGGAAAAGATCAACACGGATTACAAACCATGAACTTGAAACATCTAGGCAAAACCTTTTAAGATACACAAACCGTGAGGTGGCTCCCTCAAGTGTATGGATCGGCGCAAGGTCACGGCCGTTGTATCGTAGGGAACATTAATTTTGGGTAGAAGTCGCGTTTTGGCCTGGAGGGTGAATTAGATGTGATAGGAAGACAACATGAGCTGGAAGCTTACCTACTGCGCCCGCATGGCCATTGTCAGCGGCCATTATCAGCGGTGTTCTACCAGACTGATCCACTGAATCCACATTTCCTCCTCTTGACAACAGAAGCTGAAGGCATTCTACTTGATCATTAAATGCTGCGGCATGGACAGGCGTCCTGTGATCATGAACAAATACACGATGTCTTTGATGTCAAGATACAGTTGAACCCCGCTATAAATTCGAACTTGGTTATTTGGAATACCCTGATATTTCCAACTCAAAACCATTTCCCTGAAGTTTGCCCTTCAGTCATTTATTTACTAACAGCTATTTCGAACTATTTTTCGTTTCCCCTACGAGTTCGAAATAGCGAGGTTCAATTGTATCGCTAAACCCAAAAAATTAGCACCCAGAAACTGCTCAAGTGGGCTGAAAAAATGTCGGGGATTGGGGATGGGAGGTGGCGATTCCTGTGATGAAGCCGCATCCCATCCCATCCAAGGGAGTCCATCACCCGAGGCCTCCATACGTACTGGGCTCCTGTCCTCTAGTCCCTTTGTGCAACAAAAGCTAGGATAAGCTGAGCACTGTAGTGGCCACTTCCCTAACGTGTACTTAGCTTAGTCAACATCCCAATAGACCATTTTACAGTTGTCTGCTCAGTGACCTGGCCTCTGAATGGCAGCGAGGCCGGAGGTGACCATTTGTTGATACAGACCTCACTGCTTTTGTTGTGTACATGAAGTTGTTCTAATGCTAACCAGTCTCCATTTAAATGAGCAAAGGAGAGAGGTTTGTAAGAATTAATCAAAACAAGGTCACCTCCAGCCTCGCCAGGTAACTGATATATAACAAGCTTTTATTTTCTCAGAATTCGCTGGATCATAATGTTCAAGAGCTAATCATCGTAAGAAAAGATTAAAACATTCCCACAGAGTGTAGTTGTGTAGCTCCCACATCACTGTAGCATGATTATAACGAGATGAACAGTATACATAGATTGAACACCTCCTGCCAACCATGCAGACAATTACTGAACGTTTAGACGTTTAGGGTGCTCATTTAGCAAAAAAAAAAATTTCTCCGGGTTGAAAGTCAAATGAAACAGTATATTTTCCACAAATTCGTCTGGAAATTATAGACTACCTCTAGAGTTAGTCCTCTTTTTCAGTTCGGAACGGAACGGCGGAAATTTCTTTACCATTTGCTACATTTTCCAGTTCCCAATCTCTTATCAGCCGAAAACAGTTACAGTACATCGCATTGCAAATGGTATAAGCACCGTCTTGTTCGGTTGGTTTGTTGATTTAGAAAAAACCCCTTACCATTATTCAACGGTCGTCCAAACCGGTTTATTCTGACAAAGAGTAAGCACCTTTAAACTAAGAAACCTGAGACATAATGTAACCATTGCAGGCCAGAAACAAACACCCGCAATGCGTACATAGTACTACACCTATTAGGCTGCATACACGTGCCTAAAATAAAAGCCATTTTCTACAATGGCAACTCAGAGTTACAGAACATATTAACATATTACCTGTCTTTTTTATCGCATAAGTTGACTATCTCGTCACCTAACGTGTCTAGTAACATCTCTGCACAGGATTCATAGTCATTTATGCTGCACAGAAACAAAGATAAAATATTATACCTTCAGTACACAAATCAAAAGAGCTCATCATCCAAACTTTTTCAGATTGACAACTGACTACTTACACTGCACAGTGCAGAGGTGTAAATTGATTGCCATCAAATACTCTGGAGTGGTCACCCTAGAAGTTAACAGATACTTTTCACTGCAAGTATTTACTATACATGGATTACGTAGTGAATACAAGCCTGTATAGAGTGTTTTAACATAACGAAAAAAACAACAGAAACTTATATTTCACCCTAGAGTTAGAAATTACAATGTTCTGCTAGAGTAAAAAACCAAAAATGATAGGGGTGCTGGCCACCCGACGTAAAGTAAGAGTTAAAAATGCCAGGCAGGCAGACAAAAAAAGAAGATATTTTACATGTTTAGGTCAGGGACACAAACAAAGTTTCTATTCCCACCTCTAGTAATATGTCCACACACGTATCATGGCCTGCCAAGAAAAGACAATGCACCTAATGTCACTATTTACAACAGGGACAACTTCAGTGAGCAAACCCATGTAACATAGCACATTATACACTGTAGTCCTGAAAACTGAAACATCCATCCTGGTTTTTACCACAATTACTACTAATCTCGCAATCTGATTGGCTAATTTGCCGTTGTCGATAAGAGTCCAGACAACGCTGCTCGCGTCACTGTGTCATGCAATGCATTTTTCAGCTCCTGCCCTGAAAAAAAAAAAATTCTTTGACGCTGATATTGTGGTAAAAAACAAATCGAAATGTGGTTTAGCGTGGCCTGTACTTTTATCGACAACGAGTACGCGTCATCACGGTGGTCAAAATGCTGCGCCTCGCGAGTCCACAACAAATTTTGACCACTGTGATGACGCGTATCGTTGTCGATAAGAGTACAGACCACGCTAAACCACATTTCGATTTGTTAATTTGGTTGTGATTTCTTGGTACGTACCATTAAAGCAGGCCCAGTGAAGCGGCGTGTAGCCGTGATTATCCATGTGAACACCACTACCTACGACCTGTAGAAGTCCATTTAGAATGCCCACGTGACCACAAGCTGCCGCAAAGTGAAGGGGAGTGTGACCGTTGCAGTCTCTGAGAAAACAAATTAAAGATGATTGTATTTAAGGAGCTACAGTTCGTCACGTGACGGATACCCGCGCCTGCAGAAGGCACAACTATATTTGCATTGTCACGCAATCCAGCACTGCGTGACAATTCCAATAAACGACTGCAAAAGCCACACATTACGGATATGTAAGAGTACATTTCTCAAATTTGCTGTTTGTATAAATCCGCCTTTCACCCCCAGTCCTAACTCAGTTGACCAGCATCTCTCTAAAACCTCTATTCTGATTCGTTCTTATTAATCCGCAGCTCTTTTGTTTTTAGGGTGTGTTGTTTACCTATTGTTTCGTTTGGCAAATTATAAAGAACCTTGTGAACGGTACAGGTCGCGTTTAAATGTTCTTTATGTGGAGCAAAAAGTATTGTAGAAATTGATGTAGACACCAAAATAAGCGAGATCTGCATCGTACCGACATGACTAGTTCAAGCAACATTAGAGCTTCGTATTTTGGTCTGTCTGTCTGTTTGTCTGTCTTTCTGTCTGTCTGTCTACCACATACACTGCACTGTTCAACACCACTCCACATGCGCTCACCTACAAAGTGCATCTGCCTCTCTGTGCAAAAGAGCCTCGGCGCAATCGTCATGGCCGTTTGCCGCCTTAAAAAAGGGGAAAAAAGTGACAAGATTACGGCGAAGTAATGTGAGGAAAAAATTTTTTTTTTCAGCTTACTGTATAACATCGTCGCATTGCAATTTGAAAAGTGTTGTACCACCCATGTTGCACGTTACCTCAACATGCTGCAGAAAGCTAAACCCCTCTCCACTTTACGCAACACGTTGCCACAACTTGGAAAACGGGCGACAAAGTAACTGCAGCTTGGACGCGACTACTTACTGCTCTATGAAGTGCACTGCGGTGATAAATATCCAACGCTTGAACATTGGCTCCTTCAGCCAGTAAAAGATTGACACAGTCTACAAAACCATTACCTACAGATGCCATCAAAGGTGTCCTGTAAAGGAAAGTACCAATATCACAAATTAATATTCTGGCGTTACATGTACATGTATGTTTAAATTTCGGATAAATACATGTATGTGTGATGATTTTAATTTTTAAAGCACGTACATGTAATATCATAATTTCTGAAGAGGATAATAATGACATTACCGGTAAAAATCTTCTTAACTTTATAGACACTTAATAAAATATACTTCACAATGATTCCACACTGGTCTTCCATTAAGGAACACTAACAAGTTACCTCTTAAGCTGTAATTCCCAATTACGGTTATTTCCACAACAATGTTATTTGCAGGAACACTACACTTAGAGCTCTAAAAAGTTAATATGCAAATTGTTCACCTCCATTTAATATATCTTAAAAGTTGATCAACCTTACTCGCATTGAGGGAAAAAAAACACCCATAACAGCAGAAAAGAAATTTCAGCGAGGTTTACCAGTTAACAAAACAGTCGAACATATTTTACCTTGCATCGGCATCAGTGCAATCTAAGGAATTTTCAGTGTTACTGTATTGTAGAAGAAGTCTCAAGCAGTCTGTGTGTCCATTGTAAGCTAGACAAATACAACAAAGATACTTTGGCCAAAAAAAACAACAAAGATAGTTTTTAATCATAAAAAAACAAACGTGAGTTTGCTCACTTAATTTTGCATAGCAAGGACTAAGTTAAACTGAGATTTCACTTGTAACAAAAATAGTGGTCACTTACGACTTGTAAAACTAACTTATGACTTGCAAAAAAATTTTACAGGACGGATAACGAACAGTAATTGATGATAAACTTGACAAAGATGTACTGTCCCCGAATTACCTCCTTTATCTGTGCTACAAACAACCAAGCTCGGTACAACAACATACATATAACATCTCTTATGCACATAGAAATAATCCGTTCTGTATTTCCCAAATTCTCACCACCAACATTCAACAAACATATGGCAATCAATAAGGAGAATTAATATTTTGAGCTTGAGCCTGAAAAGGTTAAAGTGATAAACAGCAATTACCTGCAACATGGAGAGCGTTTCTCTTGGTTATGTTGTCATGAACTAAAACCTTGGCATTGTGTTCTAAAAGACACTCTACACATTCACTGCAACAAAGAACAGAATATGAAAGAACTTCCATAAATACAACCTAGATGTCAAGACATTTTTGTATCACCATTTCAGTCACTTTGTTTGCACAAACATTTTTTTCCCACTGAATTTTTCAAACGTTAATTACAAGTTCCAGTACAGGTGCCATCCTTAGATCAACAGCTTGTGCAGGTTTTGTGCATGCACCTTCTTACAAGGTGTTTTCTAATGACTAAGAAGAATCATTGTTTTTTCCTAAGTTCTTCAAAGCCACTGCAAGAGCAGTTTTTACGCACAAACACTTGTTTACACTTAAAATACAAATAACTAAACTATACATACGCATGTCCTTGAAAAGCAGCAAGATAAAGTGGAGTATGGCCTGAACAAAAAGAGACATTGTAAAAGACAATTATTGTAATTCAACAATACTTTCGTAACTCAAAAAAAAAAGTAGTTATTTTAAAAAAGTATCCCTTAAGAGAAAGAGAATAGTAGAAAATATTAACTGCACTAGGAAGTGGCGAGGGATTGGTCATACTCTTCTTACAAGCAGCAATTTAGGTTTGAATACTAGTCGCTATTCAAGAACGGAGCCTACACATTCATCTCTCTCACAGAGGAACGTAGATGGATGGAAATCTAGCCTCGGCAATCAAGTAAAAAAGCAATAAGAAAACAACTTCAAGACTAAATAAGTAAAACACAGTAATGACAAAACACTGTCTTTCTCGCTACTTACCATTGGCATCCTTAATATCAATGTCTATGAAGGATTCTAACAGCACTTGGAGGGCTGGGAAATGGCCATGATAAGCCTAAAGAAAAACACAGGTGTTCCAAATAATCAGGTGCTTTATTATTATTTATGGTCTATGAAATGGTACACAGTTTTTCACAGTAATTTTATTACCTAACCCTTTGTGCACATGCACACATTACAGGCCTATTCCTATGATGCTTGGCTGTTCTTCAATGCTGGGATGACAATGGTCACAGAGAAAACAACTTACCACTAAATGAAGAGGAGTGGTAGCTGGTGAGCCTGAACTCTTATTTAAAAGATCTGTTGCAGCTACATCTAATAACTGAAACAACATAAAAATATGTCAATTTTTTTAAATTTTATTTATCACATTTATTATGTGCCTGAGAAAATAACTTCATTGTGATTGGCTGAGATTCACCATTAATTTCTAACTTACATTACAGTGCAAACGTATGTGCATACATGCAAAATTTTCTTAGTCATATAATAAACGAGTGTTCATGTAAAGGTTTTGAGCAATTTTGAGATAACTTTATCCATAATTGTACTTGCATTCATATGATTACCTATACTAATTACAACAATGATTAAATTTGTGGTAAAACCTGAGCTTTTTAAACTTCCACTTAATAGTGATGAACACCTTGTTATTACAGTAGGTCCACATGACTAATTGACTTGCCATGCAAAATTCAGTCTATTTAATCATGGACTCAAAAGAGAAAAAGAGGAAAGGAAAAAACAAACAAAAACAAAAACAATGAGTAAAAATTCAATATGGTATGTGATAAATTGTACAATGTACCATTTCTAAAGCCAATTTATGCCCTCTAGCAGCAGCATAATGTACAGGACTGTAACCTTGTTTATCTCTTTTGCTAGCATTAGCTCGATTTCTTAGTAGGTGTTCCACACATCTGCAAACATCACAACAGAAAAAAAAAAACTCTACCAGGATTCAAATAATTGCTGATGGCCTAAATGGGCTAAAACAAATTATAAATCAAGGGAGGACATTAACATTTACATGTAGAGGGAACTGGGGGAGTAAGAGAGGAATGAGCTGAAAGATGAACGAGAACAAATACAAGAATGCCCATTCCTTTTTACAAACCTCTTTTCAATCTTAATCTTGCCCTTCAGAGGTACAAACATCTCTTCTGTTCATGTGAATATTGTGCATTTTGATTACAGTTTTTAAAGCTGCTCTTTTCATTATGAAAAATAGTTTAGGTTTCTATTTTGTCAGATGCTTTCCAATTATGTTTACAAATTATGTAAGTCTGCTTATACATGTGCTGAGATGCTTGTGAACTTACACGAGATAACAGCAATAAACTTACTAAAGAGCAGTCAAGAGTTCTTAAATTGTGGCTCGTTTTTCAACCATATTCAAGGTAATACCAGTATTAATCCCTAGGGAATCAAATACTCCTGTTCATATTGGATCAGTTTGATATAGGGTAATAACACATGCTTACTACTAAAGCTGGTAATTATTACATCAACAGTTAGAGATGACGTCAACACCTTATACTCAGTGATAAACAGAGGGAGTTGCTTACTTGGCATCTGAGTCTGCAGCAGCTGCGTAGTGAAGAGGAGTGCAGCCTCTTGTGTCCACTTTATTTACATTGCAACCTGATGCCACTAATGACTTCACACATAAGTAATGAACATGACCAGCAGCATAGTGAAATGCAGTTCTATAAAACATACAATACAGAAAAACAAACCATTGGTCACATGACATACTCTTTATGTACATGTAGCCATGTTATAAAGAAGTCTGAAATAAGATGAAGTGCCTTATTCCATTCATAAATTACAAAATTAAAGAAACAATTTGAATTTGAAACAACATACATGGAAACCACAGCGCATTTACATACCTTCCTAATCTGTCAACTGCAGTATAATCAGTACCGCTATGCAACAGAAGTCCAAGGCATTCTACATTTCTAAATAATATTGAACCAAAAAAACTGAATCAACCCTAATATACATGACTGTATATACACTGTAAAACAGTTGCTTTAATGATGCGGTTATTCTTCTGTACTGAGATCATCATCATCATC
Organism: Orbicella faveolata; assembly: GCF_042242905.1. Classification (NCBI taxonomy): domain Eukaryota; kingdom Metazoa; phylum Cnidaria; class Anthozoa; order Scleractinia; family Merulinidae; genus Orbicella; species Orbicella faveolata. Next base: position 11,656,027 of record NW_028301540.1, on the reverse strand, counting down.
ATTATTGCATTATTACATTTGTTACATTTCTACCATACATGAGCAATGGACTGCATAATTATTATTTACGTGAGGTTCCAGTAGTCACCTTGCATAACTTACCCACTGCAGGCAGCAGCATGAACACAGGTATGGTCATTATCATCTTTTGCATTAACATCATTACCTACAAAAAAAGTATACTCACGCTTTGAGAGTTGTGAACCTTAATAATAAATACCAACTGCCCAGCTGCCCAACAGCTAAAGTTCAGCTGCCTAAAGTTAAAGTTCAGTGGACAAACTGCTTGGCCAGTGGATGGTTTGTGTTTTTTGGACAACCAGAGGTTATTGCTGCATTTTAATTTATCTTAATCAGTTTTACTTTTTAGTCTATATTAGCATTTTAAGCAATTTGTTTTATTTTATTTATTGTTTCTGATGCTTTGTATTTATGTTTGTGAAAGTCATTTACAGTAGTTTTTAGAGTTCTTATCTATTTAATAATTATAAAATCTTGTACTTTTAGATTTATCTAAGTGAGGGGCACAAGATTGTTGGTGAATTTCCATTATTTAATAATAAGATTATGAGCTCAAGAATTCTTTGAGGCGGTAGTTGATGAGGCAGAAGTTCAAATCAATTATTGCCTGATGTAAATCTCAAGCTCATAATCTAATTATTTTAGTAGAATTCTAACTGAAATTTCCTTAATATAACAATTCCAATTATTTCTGGTTTTAGAATTAAATTTCATGCTTTAGAGAATTTCCGCCCACTGAATTGTCAATTTGACATTTGCAGTTGTGTACACACGCCTATCAGTTTCTTTAAAAAATTTCCTAGCTTTTTTATTTCAAGAAACTGTAAATGCCCTTCTTTTAGTCTTCTCAGGAATTCTGTTTATTCATTTGTTTCTAAACATTCTCTCAAAGCTTCAGAGAAATGAGGAAACATTGCAATTTTGTCTACCACACCCAGCCACTGCACACCAATGACTGATTGTATGCAATAGCTCAGCCAATCAGATTATTGACAGCAGAATTCTACCAATATGTGTTAACCCTCCATCAATAGAGGCTTTATTTGTGATTCCATATCATGTTTAGGACCACATTTGTACATGCACTTGCATCGTGGACGTCACTTTAAATAATAAATAATATGACTTCACAAGATGGAATCATAATGTTGATGTTTTTTTACTGCAGAATAAAAATAACACACTGCCTTTAATTGTTAAAAACTATTTATAATAACCTAATAGTTTCTGTGGTGTGAAACTCACCATATGATATAAGTTTCCTACAACAGTCTGTGAAACCACCTAAGCTTGCCATGTGAAGAGGTAACATTCCAAATGAACCACGCCTGTAAAATAGTAGGAAATATACACGGTAAGCTTCAGCTGGTGTCAATAAACAAAATAAATGACTATGTGCAATACAACTGTTTGCAGGTATCTATTTCTACCAGGTCAAGAGGGTCTCTTTAAGACAAAGTATTATGCTCAAGACCACAACAAAATGTACCAGCTCTTTGCCCTTTTGTTCATCCAATACTCACTTACCTTGCATGGTTTGCCCCACTGGCCAGCAGTACGCTGAGTAATAATTCCTGACCGTGCAGTGCAGTTATATGTAAAGGGGTATTTCCTCTGATATCTGTCGCATCCACGTAGCAGCCTGAACAGAGAGAGGAAAAAAACTATACTTGTATCACAATTATCCAACATTGTAGCTTGCACAAGACTTTTATAATCAAGTCAGCTTTGTACAGTACTTCTTGCATCAACTCTATGGTGCCATGTCAGTGTACTATTGTACAGTAACAGCACTATCACAAATGGAATTTTTTCAAGTTAAGTGCAGTATAAATTAATACTAATGAGATGTAACAAAGATCTAGTGTATGTACACATTTGACCATTACCATTTTGAAGAAGAGTTTGAGCCCTTGAGCAACGCCCATACAAGGCAGCATAGTGAAGTGGTGTCCGTCCATTCTTGCACTGAAAATGAAAAGACCCAGGGCTGTCATTAAGGGCTGCAACCTGTAACACCTGTTACGGTTGATTATGCTTGATTGCAATTGCCTGCTGTTGATAGAATTCACCTACAAAGTAACAAGTTTTTTGCGGGTGTGGAGAACAAGGCTACGGGTGACTCAAAATTTAGCGAAAGCCCTGAAGACAGTGTTTCCGCCAGAGCGCGCCATTGCAGGAATCCCACGTTACAATCAGAGATGGGCCCCAGAAAAACGAAAAAAGGGCCAATTTGGCCCTTTCCATTTACAAGACCTGCAGGCTTAACACAGGCATAATGTTTTAAAAGTCATCCAGGGCTCGAAATTGTGATTGATACAGTTGCCAATGCAACTAACATTTCATCCTTGGCGACCAAAAATTCTGGTTTAGTCTCCATAATACGGCATAATGGAGACTACATTTCTCTGTGTTGACGATCAATAACAGTTATTTTGTCACACATTATGACCTTCTAGAAAATCATATTGAAAGATCTTTGCTTCTAAAACATTTTGCATAAGAAAATTCAATCCATGCTTTTGATTTGCTGTATTGATTCTCTCATATCAGAAAACTTCCAAATGGCTGACCGTGTTTGAAATCGCCCTATAATGCATTGCAAACCCTCGATCATTGACTACGTCATGTTTGCCTAGGGATTGTTCTCTTGTAATGCATGGATCCTTCATACTAGTATCTGTTTCAAAAGAAATTTTATTGCGTTGAAACACTTCAAAAAGCACTTACTATAAATTTTATCATAGATCCTAATAAACCGCTTTATTTTCCTTGGTACCCTGATGCATTTTTTCATTCTGTAGCTTTCAATTTATTGGCCCCTTTCCTAAAAAATTGGCCCCTGAAAAAGATCTTCAGGGGCCACTTTGGCCCTCAAGTAAAATTTTCTGGCTGAAACACTGGAAGACCCACATTCAACTATGCTCGGTCACTCACTCGAGTCTGTTCTATGTTCCTCCCCAAGAGAGATGGCTGAACGCATGAGTTCGGGAGAGGAGAGCAGCCTACTGTACTTTCTCAAACAGTGCATAGTAATCGAGCCTAATACAGGGTTCGTACACTTTCTTGTGGACAGAATTAAAGACTTTTTCCAGACTTTTTCCAGACTTTTTCCAGACCACTTGTTTTATTTTCCAGACTCAAGGTAACAGTGAGATTCTTCATGGCCCGAGAATCATAACTGTCTTAACTATGAAAACAATGAGTTAAAAAAATTCAGTTTCAGCTGTTTAATTCTTAACTTACAGTGACACAGCCAAAACATAGCAGTGTACTAATGTCTACCATTAAGTAAATAAAATTTATACCAAGAATCATTGAACCAAAACCCAAAACACAAAGTATAAAAACAAGTGATAAAAATTTAGGCAAAGAATTAAACTGAATTACAACATATCATTACATTGCAATAAATCCATCAAGCCAAGTAAAGAAATATTTCAATTGGATCTTGACTTTTGGTTGCATGAAGACTGGAACAAAGAAAACAACACAAAACAAAAAAAACAACAACAAAAAAACAGAAATATGGCATCCAACTTGTACATGTACAAGTTGCTTTTAGTAGACATCACTGAAACAAAATATTTCAGTAAAGGAAGACAATCACTCGGTTACACTCAATGGAAAACGGATTTAATATTTTTTAGTAATATAGTTGTGCATATCAGACATGGAAGTGACTTAACGTAACTCGAAAAAAACTACATTTCAAGAACCACAGAAATATGTAAACTTCACTCAACTCTTAGGTCTTACCATAAATTTCCGAACTAGAAGACAGGAAATGTGTAACAGAAGGAGACAACAGTTTCAATTCCATGGGTTTCTTGTGTTTCTTGCCGATCATGTGGCTTTGCAAAGCAGCTTCTCCCACGCTTGAAATATCAGTTGCCTTATTACAAACAACACACATCGCTTTGGTCTTTGACATAGGATCGGCTACAATCCAGACCTTAAATTTTTCATCTGCTTTCCACTTCCTCATTTTCACAAAGCGAAAGAAAAGCCAGGGAAGAACAACAGCTACATGAACGCGAACAAATATTGCTTCCTCCACTCAACTAATGCGGGAAACAAATAAACCATGATGCATTGCAAACACAATGAACCATAATGCAATGCAGTGCATTGGAGACTGGACTTTCCGACCGTACCGCCATTTATTATAGTGTTTTACCGTTTGGCCAAGTTAATTCAAGTGAAATCAGCTACACTGCAAAGATTTCAGCTAGCTTTTAAACACCTGCTGCTCCTTGAGAAAAATTCCAGACTTCATCCCATTTTTCAAGACTTTGCCTTTAATTTCCATACTTTTTCCAGGTCTGGAAAAGTAGTTCACAAATTTCCAGACTTTTTCAAGAATTCAAGACTTTGTATGAACCCTGCTAATATTCAACTCCTTTGTTATAGAGCATCCAAGTGATAATGATTTCATATCCATTACAATGAGAAATACATTGCCAAATGAAACAGAATGAGATTCAGAATTAAAAGAAAATAATGATCTACTACACATAACTTAAGTAATGCAACTAACATGGAGAATCACAATAACTTTCCTTGTTCCTCACCTGCAAGTTGGGACTAGCTCCATCATTCAACAACAGTTCAAGACACACATCACCCTGCCCTGACACCGCAGCATAATGTAATGGTGTCTAAGAAGATAAAGAAACAATGAGTTGCAACTTGCACAGAAAGCTACAGAAGGGGCTGCCTGCCAGTAAACACTGGGCCGGTAGCTGCCTTCTGGGCAAGAAACTTTTCACTCTCACTCGCCTGATGGGCAAGGGATCAGGCAAGTACAGTAGACTGCAAACTAAATCATTAAAAGAGCAAACTAAGACTCGCCCGGGGCAAGCAAAATTTTAGAGCTACATGTACTCATCCCAAGGGCAAGCTGGAACGAATGAGCTGCCAGTAATCGGATACCCATATTATGTGCAAAGAACACTGGGATCACCAGGGGGCAAACATTGCAAGTCACTAGAAGGAAATGTATGGCGAAAAGTTGTTACGACGTCCAAAAAAAGGATTTTGGAGAGAAATCAACACTTTTTCACCGTTTTTTTTATCGCAAATGGACTTGGGCAATGTTAATATGCAGAAAATGTAAGTTTTTGTTTGAATAACCGTGAAATATGTGATAAAATCTACCGATAAACTTCTTTGCTTGTGTTAAGGTTTATTGCGAAATTTACATCATGTAATGGTTCGAAATATCACAAAAAATAACCCAATAAAGCCTTTTCAGTTTCAGTTTACGTGTGTACAGCCTGTTTTCGTATTAGTTATGTCTTTCATAAACAAATTATGGCTTCTGGAAATGTACCTCCTCAAAGGAGAGAAGTCATTGTCAGAGGAGACGGTAACTGTTTCCACCGAGCTATTGCTCTTTGGAGGGATGAAATGAGCTATGAGAAACATGAAGAAATCCATAGGTTAAGTTCTACCTTGATTGAGAAAAATCCGAAGCTTTTTCGGCCGCTACTCTTCTCTTCGCACTCTGTAAAGGAACATGTTAAGAGAAGCAAGATCATGGGAACTTGGGCAGAAACTGTCGACATATTCAGTTGTGCATTGCTGCTTAGGCGACCGATTTGCACTTTCTCGACATCACAGAAAAAGTGGTTTACTTTTAATCAGACTATGATCACTGATTCATGTTCATCGATCACAACAAAGAAGCAATGCAGGTGTCCAATCACTTTGATGCAAGGGAAAATCCCTAAAAGACATCCTAGTTAAAGCTAAGCTATGAAGGCTTTAGAACTTATTCATCTCCGAACCGCAGGAGTTGTGCAGGCTTGTCGACACTTTATCACTCTGTCGGACCTTCGTACTCGTTGCAACCTTGAATTGATCACGATTAATAGCTCTAGCCCACGACAAAACATCTTTCTTATTCTTGGGCGGGTAGAACCTTAATATGCCAACATGAGGAAGAATGTTTTGCTTTTCTGGGTACCTTCGATCATTGTCACAACCCCACACAGCACAATGATCGCCACCGGGCATATTTCCAATATTATTTATATAACTGAGCTTCAAAATAAGCCAAAAGCAGCCTGTCCACAACTGAAAAGGCTTTATTGGGTTATTTCCTCTCGATTTATACCTAATTTTGTGATATTTTAGACCATTACACGATGTAAATTTCACAATAAACCTTACGCAAGCAGGGAAGTTTATCGGTAGATTTTATCACATATTTCACGGTTATTTAAACAAAAACTTACATTTTCCGCATATTAACATTGCCCAAGTCCATTTGCGATAAAACAACGGTGAAAAAGTGTTGATTTCTCTCCAAAATCCTTTTTTTGGACGTCGAAACAACTTTTTGCCACACACTTCCTTCTAGCGAGTTGCAATGTTTGCCCCCTGGCAATCCCAGAGTTCTTTGCACATAACATGGGTATCCGATTACTGGCAACTCATTCATTCAAGTTTTTTTGGTGTCCTGCTCAGTGTGCACAGAAAGTCATGTCTGCTAGCCCAGGGCTGGTGGATTTTCCAGTTAGGCTAGTGAATTCTGTCCATTGCTTGTCTGATTGGAAACTAGAATTTTTTTAGGAAATTCAAATTAAAGAAGTACAGTGTAACGTATATGTATTAATTTTATTAATTTCATTAATTAATCATTCTAGTGAGCGATTTTTAAGGGGATAGTGAGAATCACTCTTGGGCTAGTACACCATACCTACAACTCAGAAATTAAAATTCTTTGCATTCTGTTTCTCCTCAAAATTACACACGCAAAAGCCTGTGGTGCAAACATTTGACAAAAGGCAGCTGCAGGAATGTATGTATGTACATAATGGCTCATGCCCTGTTTCAAGGACTTTCCAGGGTGTCCTATAAAAAGGTTCAAATTTTCCTACTACTGTATTATATGCAGTGTATGTGTACCCCCTGTCTCCCCCAACGCCAACTTCAACACAGTGGTATTCTTCTGGAATTGTCAGTGCAATGTAGTACTTTTCTGCCACCATGTAGGGAAGAGGGAGAGAAACGTCAATTGCAGTGCATGTGGTTTTTTTTTTCCTAAACCTGGCTGGGGAAACTGTTTATACATTTCACAGTGCAACTTGAAAAAAAGATACCATACATGTAGATTGTCAGGTTGTGACTCTCAAACAAGAACAAGGCTTTCCTACAGATATACTGTTGAAGAGGTGTTACAAAAGAGATCTATGAAACAATGTACATGTACACTGTATAGTGCATTGAGCACCTTTGTGTATGTACCATGAAGTACTTTAAGGAATACATACCATGCCTTTCTTGTTAGTGGCATTGACAGAGGCACCGAAGCTCATCAGCTCACTGATGACTATGTCCTGACCATTGAGACAAGCTATGTGAAGGGGTGTGTTACCATTTAAGTTCTGAGCATCCACCTGCACAGAAAGTGCCAGAAACAAATTAACCAGCTGCAATAAGCAAGCTCTCAAAGAATTCATGTACATGCAGCTAAGAGCTCGAACATCCAAATGTTTAAATTAAACTAAAAACTCAAAAAACAGAGGATGTGTTCCATTGAAATGACCTTCAAATGAACAAAGAAACAAAGAAACAGAAAACAAACATAAATGATTGATCATGAAAATGAGAGTGTTTAGTGATGGTTTGGGGTTACACGAGACTAACGTTACAGAAACCCTTAGCAGGCTACATTTACATACATGTACATGTAAATCACTATTATGGAATGTCCATGTACTTTACAGAAACCTGCTTGATTCATTTGGACACTGGTTTTCTGAAAGATTAGTACGACTTTGTTTCAAAATTGACTTCAACCACTTGACTACAGTTGACCACCTACTGGCAAACACCCTAACTCCACATTCTTAGCATCAAATGTTCATGTATGCCCAGCAATTTAAGAAATTTACAAAGACTGAGAGTCTTACTGAAGCTCCACGTCCCAACAGCTGCTTCAATGTAGTCAACTGTCCCCCAGCGGCTGCGGCATGGAGAGGAGTGTAATGCTGCAACAACAACAGCAACAAAAGCACACTTAAGTTAAGACAGTTTGTATTTAGTTGCTAGCCTAGGTACGTGTAGTTTAAGCAAGTGGTCCATGCTGCAGCAGTTAGAAAGAATGGACTACCCCTGGGGAAGAGCCAAAGCAGTGGCAAAGAACCGTGTGTGTTGAAGGGTACTGGTGGGCGCCCTATGCTCCTGAGGGGATGACGAAGGATAATGATGATGACACTTAGTTCAAAATGACTTTTTCAAAATCCTAATTGAGGATTTGTGAAGTTGTGAGATGACTAAAAGGACATTTCTTAAGTATTGTAAATTTGGTAGTTGATCAAAATGTTTGAACCAGTAATGCCATGTACTTATACAAAGTTATCTCCATTAGAAGCTCTATTTACTAGACAAGTACTTGTACAAAGTTATGTTTATCTCCATTAGAAGCTCTATTTACTAGACAAGTATCAAAACAGCGTAACACCAACTGTGTACAAATAACAATGTAGCCATTGTTACATAGCTATACAGTTGAACCCACTATTTCAAACTCTGAGAGGGAAAGAAAAAAGTTTGAAACAGTGGGAGTTTGAAACACCTGATAGTAAAATTTCAAACGGCTTCTAAACGGAATTCCATTTGAAAATGGAAAGCCGTTAAAGCATGTTTCTGCGTGAAAGGTCACAATTAGTGACAGAAGGGCAAATCTACATGCACATAGGATTTCATCCAGAGGCATTCATACCTTTTTGTCTTTGCAGTTAATCTCAGCTCCTGCTTTGAACAAAACTTCTAAGCACTCAATGCGACCTAAAAGATCAAAGTGATAAGACACCAAGTGATATTAAAAGAGATACATGTACATGTACAAAACCTTAATTATACATAGTTTCACAAAAATAAATTAAATAAACTATATTCAGCAAACTGATCATAAGGTTGGCCACTACCTGTATGTCTCCTGGTTAAGCAAGAAGACTCACCCATATATGCAGCCCAGTGGATTGGTTTTCTGTCTTTCTTGTCTGCAGCATTAACATGAGCCCCTTTGGTTAAAAGAAGCTGTGCCATCTACAAGCAAGAAATAATCCAGTTAATATAAGTTCTTTATCAAAATATTTAATGATAATGCGTGTATGTACATTTCAAACTGTCATTTCAGCTCCATCATGAAGTTTTCAAAATATAATGTATAAGGCCCTAAACAGCAAATGTAATTTCACTCAGTTTGTTTCACTGTGCAAATTAGGTGAGGCTTTTGTTGAGTACAGTACACATTAATTTGTACCTCAACATGACCATTGAACGCAGCATGGTGTAAGCTTGTCCTTCCTGCTCTGTCGGTGACATTCACATTTGCAAGGTAAGGTATAAGAACATCTATAAACAAGAACATCCTTGTAAGAACCAAATGCATATACAGTGCATGTCCAGTTACATTGTAAAGTTTGATTGCTAGTGCTACATTTAGAACACTACTCTGAAGGTACAGTACTTGTGAAATGTTAGTCAACAATCCCCTTTTGAGTCGAGGATTGAGACTCCAGGGATTCTAAATTCTCTTGAGAATCAAGTATCAAGTATTGCAAAAAAAAGAGTAGTGAAAATCAAGTATCAAGAATTTAGTCAAGAATCAAGTCTTAAAAGATAATGAGCTTGTTGCTAAAGTGATTTATGCAAGGAATCACCGTGGCAAATAAAGTTGATTGATTGACTGACTGACTGACTGACTGACTGACTGGCTGACAGACTGAGTCACTGACTAACTGAGAGACACAGACACAGACACAGACACAGACAGACAGACAGACAGATTGATCACTTTTTTTTGGGCATGTTCATGTAACAAAAGCAGAGACACTTCACAATAGGACCACTGCTGTACATGTCACCAGTGGCAATTGCTTTTATCTCATTTGCAAAGATGGATCTGAAATGAACATAATTATGGTGTTCATGTAACATGACAGATCGGTCATTTCTCAGGGTAACAAACTCACTCCAGAGTCAAAGAGATTTGAAATGCATGTACATGTAGAGGTTTAATGACATCACATACCAGCACATCTCATGTGATTATTGCCTGCTGCGACATGCAGAGGTGTTTGCCAGTTCTTGTCTCGTGCATTGACATCTGCAGAACTTTTGATCAATGCTTTGACACAATCCTGAAACAAACCAAGTGTTTACACATATTACATTCATTATTATAATGATACCTAGATCATGGTTTACATGTAGCAGTAATTCCAGTTCTCAGAGAAAGAAAGAAATTCCTCACTTCAACTCTACAAGTTCGAACTTCAAATAATTCTAGTTGTGAAGATGTACCATGTAACTGTAGGTTACACTACCATACAATTATAAAACAGCCTAATGACAACTTACCACACTGCCTGATGCACATGCGCGATGGAGTGGCGTCATCCATTTGTTATCTTTTGTATTCACTCTGGCTCCTGAAAATCATAATGACCAGTGCAATGTTAATAGATGGATAACATGATTGAGCTTTTTTTCTATGTAGCAAGCTGAAGATGACTCTTGAACCCATTCTATTCTGCATATTTTGCAGCAAATGCTGTTATACAATCTCTCTTTTCTTTTTTTAAATGAGGACATTTATTTACACTTAAATTCATTGAATTACAATTCTTTCTTTCAGTTGTTTCTTTACAAAAACTACATTACATTTACAATATTCACAACTTTATATTAACTACATTACTTTCACAATACTCACAACTTTACAATAACTACATAACTTTTACAATACTCACAACTTTACAACACTACATTGCTTTTACAATACTCAACTACGTGCGGGTACAAGTACATTACTTGTAATACAATTAGTTTACATTAGCTATTATTACAAGATGGGCTTATTGGCATTCATAGTGTTTTTAACTAATTGTCCTTACAATAGATTTTTTAGTTAATTGTCAATCTTACCATTAGCAATGAGAATACTGATGCATTCACTCTCTCCACAGTGAGCAGCTGCATGTAATGCGGTTCTCTTCTCTTCATCCTATATGGAAGATTGATTGATTGCTGTCAGTCTTGTTCAGGATTTAAAATAAAAAAAAATACATATATAATGTAAGCTGAGCTAGACTATCTTCCTACTGGCACATTATAAGTATATTATAAGTACACAAGAATATTTACTGTATGTCACACTGTTACATCCACAAAAAGAAAACAAAAACAAAAACAAAGCAAAACAACATAAGCAGCAATTCTATTTAATTAACCAATCTTTTTCCACTGTCTGCATATAAAGTACATGCCCATCCTTATCGGCCATAGAAACGAAATTATAAAATGTCCCACACTTTGCAGAGAAACCACACACCTGCAAATCATGAGTAAAATTGAGTGAAACATTTTATGACATCATTCCTACAGTCTACAAAAGTATAGACCATAGAGAAGTGTGGTAAATTTGAAAAATTTAAATAAAAAATACTGCACGTGTACATACAAAGATGAAAATTAGAAAAAAAAAACATGAAAATAAAACACACTCAAGGTGCATGAGGTTTGAGAATAATAATTTGACAAGATCAAAGCTTGGTCCTGAAGTTTGTGCAGGTGATGTTATCATGCATCAGATCTTTGTAGAACTAATATATTTGTCAAGTGTAACAAGGTGATTCAGATTTATTTTTGGTTTCATGTTTAAACCAATGGTCTCCATCTCTGTTCCAATGTAAAAAGCTTACATGCACATGCACCCAGTTGTTCTAGATCTGAAGATGAATGATACACTGCACATGCTAGAGTACGAGCTGTTCAAATTTGAAACAGCATTTCGTTTCATAGCTTCGTTCACACAACAAACCACATGCAAATATCTAAGCTGTAAATTATTAGTTGCAGGCGGTTTGTAAGCTTAAATATTTGATAAGCTTGTGTGTCATCTTCAAGAAAATTCTTGATTTCCAGGTGACCTCGAATCCTTACGGAAACTATTCAGAAAAGAACATACTCCTGGATTTTATTTACCTGGCGATTTACATCTTCTTTTCTGCTTATCAACGTCCTCACCTCGGCTGCATCACCGTGAAAGCACGCCTGTACCAGGGGAGGCTAAAAGGTGTAATGATACAAAAATGCAATTAAGTTCTTATAATACAGTGAGCTTCTTCACCAGCTACGAGCTTGGAGATTAAAAACAACGCTCTTAAATCTTCCAGGAAAATAGAACGTGTCGATTGAGAGTCGCTTCAAGCGCAGTCGTTATTTACCTCGTCCACTAACTGTTGAACTACCATTTAAGGCTTATATTTCCATCCAAGTATCGGGTGTATACACTTCAGCTATGCAACAACGATGAAACTCCAACCTTCTTGATTCCGCATACACCACTCTTGCACAGTATCACCCTGCTGTCAGCTCGCTGAAGATTCGTCCACTTCCAATAACCGAAGGCTTCCTGAAAATCCGAGAGAACGCATTGGTTATGAAGCATTCAGGTCAACTCCATCGCAAGTTGTTGGCCTTGATTCAGGCTTCAAGCAATCCGCCATCTTGGTCGACCACAGAGAAGAATCTTATTGGCTGAGGCTAGTCACGTGAGAAGCCTCGCTGGGAGTGAAATTCCCGAAGCGGAAATAAATTGGCGCCACTTCTGCTTTGTGTTTCGTCTGCGTTCATCTTGCATCTTGCATTTCCAGGATACAATAAAATAGCTATACTATGCAATAAAGTAAATTAGTATTCTTGTTTCAGGATTTTAAGAATAAAAATGCATCCATTGCGGATAAGAGTGATTACAGATTCTTTCAAAAGTCATAAACCAAAACACACCCCTACGCGACTTCTGACCACTAACTCGGCCCCAATCCCCATCAACCAATGCAACGCCACAAACTACTAGATGCAGATGGCGGATGAAGGACCGGTGGGAAGAAATTTTCCCACCGCTGTTTCCTAAGGACGGGAGCCTTTTTCAAAAGAAATGTTCCGCTATTTTTCAGCTGTTGGACTGAGAGAATTTTTATATTTTTTGACCGGCTGGGAGGTCAGTATTGGGAAAAACTGTACCCGAGGTCTTGAGTACGGCTCGAGACCGCAGTATCTCCCAATACGGACCGACCAAGCCGGCGGAAAATAACGTGTTTATCTTTTCTCTACGACACTGCTTTGCCGTAGATTTTGTGTTGAATTTTATTCCGGCGTATGCGTGGATCTGCGTGCGTTCGACATTTCAGGCGCAAAAACCGATACCGTTTGCATAATTGCTTGACTCTGTGTTGAATGTTTACATGTTCAGTTCGCTGCAAATTTGGGTGCAATGCAGTCTGCAATGGGTGTCCAGATGAAAAATGGGCTTTTGAACATTATGCTAGCATTTTTTCGAGCACTTTTGTGAGGCAAAAGCATTAAGCATTATTCGAGCATTTTAATAGCATTTTCCTGGAAATATATTTTCTTTTCCACGTACAAAAAATAGAAATAAAAATTACTATTTACCTGAAAACGAAGACTTACCTTGAAATTGAAAAAGTTTCAAATGCCACCCTAATACAGCCGAGTGGAGCATTAAAGATGATTTCCAGTCCGTACGTACTGCACACTCTCGAGAGTTTGTTTGCGTTTTTTTTATTTTGTTGCATGTAAGACATCACAGCATGAAGTCAATTCAGTTTCAAAACATGCACCGCCATAATGGATGCCAAGCGGTCGAATCTTTATGCTTCGTTCTTTCTCATTTCACTTGATGAAACAACTTCGCAGCTGTAAAAATAAATAAAGCTGTTGGAAAAAGAATTTGGGAAGCTTCAAAGATAAGGTATGTGTTTAGTAACGAATAACATCGATTCGCATTCCATCGAGTGAGCCTTACAATCATCATAAGGGTGCTGAGACTGCGCAATACGGACTGGAAATTTAGTGGGGAAATATAAGCATAATGTACAAAAGCCTAATGGAAAAATCCGGCCCGCTCGAGCGAGAGCGATCAAGGTTTAGGGTTCCGGACCGCTGAGCTGAGCTGGCGAAAAAAGTCAAGTCTTTTCATTCAACGTGACGAAGTTATCGCTCGAGGTCGGGTCCCTAAACCGGACACTGATCCTTAAATCTTATCAAATTATCTGAATATGTGGTAAAATTCTCCCAACCAATGGTGTAAAGTAAAAGTGAGGAAAAGCAAGGAGAATTTGTACATCGGTCTTATATAAAAGCAACCACCGTAGGAAAAAGATGGCGGCTGTACGTTTTACCACAATGCCTCGCGAACCTAACACAGCCCAAAAGGCACGAAGAAAGCCTTATAATTGCAATATTTGTCCCTGTACAAAGGATATTAAGTAACCTAGGTTTGAAGATTTTATAACGTTTCTGTACGTTTTTATGAACGTTGTTTAGGTTTTCGTGCGCTAAGAACTATGGGTGAATGTACCAGTCGCCATCTTTTTTCCTACGGAGGATTGTGCGCGCGCTTTTCGATAATTTGGAATTGTTACGTGCAGTGACGTCATCAGGGCGTGTTGCAAAGAAAAGAGAAAAATCGAACGCAAAGATGTCACTTCATTATGGAGGGATATCTTTTGTTCTGTTCCTTTTCTTGTACTTCATAAACTTTGGCATTGAAGGAACGAATAACAGTCGATTTGGAATCCGAATTGTTCGTAAAACAAAGCTGAAGAAATTTCAGGCTGTCGATGGCAATGATTTTTACGATGTGACGAGCTCGCGTTCTGGGGAGAGCGACAACTGCGATGGGAAAAAGAAAAAGAAGAAAGCGTTCAAAAGAAATAAAGTCACACCAGCACCGGGAGAAGAGGAAGCTTGGAGTAGAACAAACGGAAAGAAACCGCGTGCGGCAAACAAGTACCTTGCCCAAGAAAGCTGTTATACCGATCACACTGAGATTGTAGAAGAAGATGGTAAAATGACATTGAAAACTTCACTCCAGAAGTGGAACCTTAAAACTGGAAGAGAAATCAAACTTGGCAAGAATGAAACTGACGAGTCTTCTTCCTCGGTCGGCACGGATCTTATGTCGTCGTTTCTCAACGTTCTGACTCCCGCAACAGTGGACAATTTTAACGTGTGCAATTCAGACCCGTACCAGGCCTCATCATGTGACCTGTTCTGTCCAATAGACTATGTTCCTGGGCCCAGTGGTGTTGGCGTCAAGAATGACGTAATCATAGACTTATCAGAAGACAATGATTGGGTAGACACTTGCAAACGCATCAAGAAGAAATCAGCTTTGTCTAACTTCTTGTCGAAGTTCAAGCGCGGATCAAAAACCACCAAGGTCCGCAAAATCTGTGTTTAAAAGGCCCTTTTTAAAAGCCCCATCTTTTCGAAGAGCCCTTTTACCCCAATCCCCTATTTTTAAGAAAAATATAAAAAAATAACTTTGTCGCCAATACAAGATGTTTTCTGGTAAACTCTGTAACATATGCTATTGAACTTTTTTTACTTGCTTTCCTGTGATCGAAATGCTTTTATCTTGTAACTTAATCGAAATTTGTGTTATCATTGAAGAACTAAAAATGCTCTTAATGAGATTCCTGTGTGTTTTGTGTTCTAATAAACCCTTCGAGGCTTTTGTGCACTGCACCCAGAGCTTGCGCCCTCCTAGACGGTCCCAGACCAGCGGATAAGAAACGCTCGCGAGGGTCTTCCCGACTGCTGGTCTAGGGGGACGCGGGCTCTTGGCGTAAGACTGCACCATATGTCCAACCTCCTGCATGAAAATATTAGAATTCCTGTCTACCACGTCAACTTTGTAAAGAACGAATTCAACATGCCACACCATCTGCAACGTTATACGCAATGGAGTGAGGGGACTAAATAAGACCACTTTCTGCGCTCTTGGCAAACATTAGGAAGCTTTAGATTGGACCACGAGTACGAGATTGAGTAACAGTACGATTTTCGACGTTCAAACCAGTGACGTTTCCAGAGCCCTCGTTCTTCATGCTGGTTTAAGGCAGAGGGGGACGCTCATGGGATGAAATGCGTATGTGTCGTGATAATGTGAAGCCTGTAAACTAGAATTGAAAAGTCGTCTTCGTACTCGATCTCGTACTGGTACTCAAATCTAAAGTCCGCTATTTTCTAACCTCGAAGGAACAATTCGTGTCATAATTCTCTCAACTTTTCATCAACTTGCGCAAATGGACCGCAGTTGTTCGAAGGCTGGATAACGCTATATCCACGGGATAAATCACTATCCAGTGGATAAGCGTTAAGAAAACAAACCGCGCTATCCGCTGGATAGGGATAAATCCGTTAGATAGCTTTATCCACCTTTCGAACCACCCGGGCCTGGCGTCATAAAGGCGATAACGTAACGTCACGAAGTCTCAGTAAGAGATAAAGCTGGTTTTGCCACATTAGGGATGGAACAAGGTGAGTTGACGACGGGCAATTTTCCTGATCATGAACTTTTCCCAAGTTGATTTTGTGCGGAAATTTTATTTTTTGACAGGCCGCCTGGTATGAGAAGAGAAGGGGGGGGGGGGGGGTCGGGGGGTCGGGGAGGAAGGGGTAGCTTGTTCGATATCTCCTTTTTTTTATATTTTTCTTTTATTTTGAGATGGATTTTTTTTCTGATACTTGCCAAACCAGGTCCCAGTTTGGAAGGGGTGTTCTGGTATAACGAAAAAACCGTAAAATCCCACGTTAAAGCGCTGGGCTTATATAACCTCAGAAGGGTTTTGGGAGGGCTTATACACGGGGGTCTTATATCGGGTTGGGGGGGGGGGGCATGTAAGCGGAATAAAAAAGGTGTTTTGGAACGACGAGATAAAACGTATCTGAGAAACGAATTAAAGCTCACATACCATTATATTTAGAGCTTTTACCCTATTACCCTATTACCCCAGTACCCTAAGAATGCACATATGCATTAGATGAGCTTATATCCGGGGGGCTTATATTAGGGGGACTTATAACCGGGGGCTTTAAAGTAGGATTTCACGGTATACTACAAAAACATCCCTTCCAATGTAAAATTCTCATTTTTCCTCAACAAAGGAAAAAATCACCCTACGTTGTATCGTTCGGCCATCTCTTCTACACTCAAACGTTGTGGGTTTGAATTTATAGTTTCGCGCGCTGACTCAGACAAGGAGCTGATAGTGAAGAACTCAACTGACTTCGCCTCCACCATCGCCAGTGAAGAGATCCAGGACCACGAGATCATGGTGTCTTTCGACGTAGAGTCACTGTTTACCAACGTACCGATCGAGGGCGCCGTACAAGCCGCGCTACAAAAAATGGAGAACGACGCAGGCCTGGCTGACCGCACGACACTTGCACCAGTTCAAATCGCGGACCTCTTGGATTTCGTATTAAGATCTACGCACTTCCAGTACAACGGATCGATTTACGAACAACGAGACGGCGCAGCCATGGGGAGCCCTGTATCCGCGGTTATTACTAATCTCTACACGGAGATATTTGAAAAACAAGCAATAGAGTCTGCACCTTGCAAGCCTAAGACCTGGAAACGCTACGTAGACGATACTTTCACCATCTTGGATCGGGATAGAGTTGACGTCTTCCTGCAACACTTGAACAGTCAACAACCATCAATCCGTTTCACCATGGGGATCGAGAACAACAACAAGATCGCCTTTCTCGACACGTCAGTTTACAGAGAACCTGATGGTAGCCTTACCACCAGTGTCTACAGGAAACCAGCACATACTGATCAGTACCTAGCGTATGATTCACACCACCCTCAGTCAGTAAAGCGCGGTATTGTGAAGTGTCTGTACGACCGGGCTAAACGTATCGTGACCAAACATCAGTAATCGCTGGAGAGAAGAAACATCTGTCATCTGTACTTGTTTCTAACGGATATCCCTCCTCTTTTGTACAGAAGATCACAAAGGCACGAACAACCCCAAGTAGAGAGCCTGTCGCGGAATTTAAATCCACCGCCGTTTTACCTTATGTCCAAGGAGTTTCGGAGTCTCTCCGCCGCTGCCTAGAACAACAAGGCATTCGCACCGTCTTTAAGTCCGACACGACACTTCGGTCACACTTAGTGCGACCAAAGGACACCGTCAATCCGGCTAAACAAGATGGTGTTGTCTACAGGATTCCCTGTGAGTGCGGCAAAGTCTACATCGGGGAAACAGGGAGATCTATGCAGGAGAGGATCAAAGAACACGACAAGGATATACGACTCGCCCGTACCCAGACCTCCACCGTTTCTGAACACACCCACGAGACCGGCCACTATCCTATCTGGAATGAGGTCAAGTTTATTGATCGAGATCCTCACTGGTACACACGTAGGGTCAAGGAAGCTATTCACATAAGACCTCACCCTAACAACATCAACAGGGATAGTGGAATTGAAATTCCTGAAGCATGGATACCTACGATCAAGAAACACAACAACAGGAGAACGGTACAACAGCGGACCACTGAGGGAACAGCTACTCGCCGGAACAGTGGAACAATAGGAGGATCGAAATGCACCAATCACAGCCGACCTTTGTGATATAAATGATACCGTGCAATCAGTCGACTTTATCGCCTGAAGAAGACTAGCAGTAAGAAGTCTAAACGTCGCGATCTACATCTCAAGTGAATACATCGTGAGACAAACGATAATACGCTTTATTATATTAAGGAGCTGATAGATATGATAAAACTTTCCATAGCTGCGGTCTTAGGGAAGTTTGACTGAGAACATGATTAGTCCACTGAGGAAGCAAGGCTAACAGGGCTAGAAAACGTCGTGTACGTAAAAGGTCGATAGGACGGGCGGTATTTGGGCTCGTTAGGTCAAATTTGCTTTGTTTGCAATAAAGTGATAATTTCCTGCAAACTGACGCTCAACGTCATAGGTAGTTTTTCGCGTTTTACGTAACTCAGATCTAAGTTAGCATGAAAACTATGAATTAACATCTGCAATGTTTATAAAAAATTTTTGATCTTCAAAAGGCGAACTTGAATTTGAAGCACAACTGCTGTTTTCGTAAGAGAAATTTAAGCCGCTTTATCAGTTTTAAGCCGCGTTATCAGTTCTACTCTTCATACCGAAGTAGGCACAATGTAAAATACGTTTCATGTAATGATAAAAAAAAAAAAATACAAGTTTTTGATTTTAGAGTCTTTTAATAGCATCTATAAAATGTTTAAAATCAGATCTGCCCAAAAAGTTTGACCGATCTTATAACTAACTTAGGGGAGCTAGGAAAAAATATCAGTCTGCTTATCAGAATTAGTTTATTTGATCTGCGTAATAGACCATTTTACAGTTGTCTGCTAAGAGACCTGGCCTTTGGATGGCAGCGAGGCTGGAGTTGACTTTGTTTTGATACAGACCTCATTGTTTTTGTCATGTAAATGCACCTAGTTAACATCAGAACAACTTGTTTTACACAACAAAAGCAGTGAGGTCTGTATCAAAACAAGGTCAACTCCAGCCTCGCTGCCATCCAAAGGCCAGGTCACTGAGCAGACAACTGTAAAATGGTCTATTGTTCCAAACTGTGGCAATGTGAATGCAGCTCTAGAGCAGACCTGCAGAAGGGAAAGGCTTTCCCTTCTGCAGGTCTGCTCTAGAGCTGCATTCACATTGCCACTGCACACTGACTGGCTCACTGCACACAAGTTAGGATCCAGGATCCATATGCTGATTATCTGCATTGCAAACTGCACTGAGTAGGAAACCAGGTGTTCGGCGGGTCGCACTTACACTCACAGCCAAATAAACAGTATGAAGGGCACCAGGCCCAACAACCAATCCGTCGTTTTTGGCGACTAACGGCAGCTTCTGAAGAAAGATAGGGGTGTTCTTTAATATCAAACCGTACGATTGAACACAAGTCCTAATTATCATGACCTGCATGTGTCGGCCCAAAGCAGCCAACCCGATGCGACCCGAAGCATCCCGCTGCCTGTAGGACAAAACAACAACAACAACAACAACAACTGTGGTCCCCGGATACCTAGGCAGTGAAGAGTGTTATCAGGAAAAATATACGAAAAGAATAAAAATGAAACAAATGTGCATAAACAATTCAATTAAAGAGTTAATATTCGATGTATGCGCAAGTTGCTGAACACCTTAAAGATTCTATCAGAATGCTGCAGCTGTTATACAACTTATACGAATGTCCGGGCGGGACTGAGTCTCATTTCATGTTACACGAGAGAGGGACTGAAAAAAAGCCCTGTCAACAACGAGGCCATCCTCGGAGACCCAGGGGCTGCTAGTCGGGACGTTGCGATAATTTTGGGGGAGCGATATCTATTTTCAGGCTAAAGTTTACTTCAAGAGCGGGAGAGCCCCCTCTCCCGTTCATGAAGTAAACTTTCGCCCAAAACTATCGCGTCGCCAGGAAATATCGCTTCGTCCCGACTAGCAGCCCCCTGGCCCTGGGTCTCCGAAACTATCGCGTCGCCCGAAAATATTGCTTCGTCCCGAGTACTAGCTCCCCCTGGCCCTGGGTCCCCGAACCAGTGATATTCTTGTTCAGTATCCCGCCGAGACAAAACGATCAAGCTGTGTTGCCTGTTTCTAATCCGAAAAAGGTTCACCAAAGTAGTTTATTGGCGACCTATCTGCGACTCAACACTTCACAAAAATTATAACATACCTTCACTTGGCGCAGTAAACGTTGCTATGGCAACAGCAACCAGGAACAAAATCACCAGGCGATTCATAATTAGCTAAAATCGAAGAATACAAGAGATTATGAAGAATATTAATATTATTTGCCTATATTGTTATGTTTAGAAATGTTTGATAATAATGACACTTTGTAGCCAATTTTCTCACCAGTGTAGATTCACATGCATTTGATATACTGACTACCAATAGTCTACAAGCAAAGAAAAAAAGAAATAACGCTTATTTGAAATGTTTGTCTTGTCTGCAAAGCTTGATCTGAGAGGGAAGTCTGCTCAATTTTTAAGAAAGCGGTGTCTGACCAATATTCACAAGAGAATGCAAGGCAGACCCGGCTTTGCTCGTGATCATTGCCAGTAGCCATATGCTAGCTGTTGAAAAATGGTTTCGCAATTGTCTCTTAGTGTAAGGTTCTTAGAGTCTTTTCTGGTGCTAAAGGCTCGGTCGAAAACTTCAATGTTCACAGACAACCTTGTTCTCTTCATATAAGCACTACCAGCTGCGGCCTCGACGGACTTCATATGATAAATAGATTGTGTAAGACTGCGTTTTTGTAAAACACTCTGTCAAAAAAATATACTTACTGCACTTTGAGCAACTCTTTTCTAGTCCACAGATGGCTTGTCTTTCTTCTGCTCAAATGGCTTTTACGCTATTTCCTCTATACGGTGTTTCATATGCGTTTCTCTCTTCTGGGTGTGACGACCATAACGCGTGACAGATCATTCCGTTACACAAGAAGTCCATGACTGATGTATCTCTTGTTGCGCTTACACAATCAGTTGAAAAGGAATTAACTGACAGAAAGTGATGAGCCAAATGGCAATTGCCATTGTTCACGTACACAGCGAAGACAATCTTATTGCGTAAACTACAAATTCATCTGTTTGGCCGATACAGGTTTACTGTATAGATATTTCAAATTAGTTTGAAACTTAACCCTAATCTTTGCTTAAAAAGATCGCTCATATTTTAGGTTCATTGTTTAGTTTTCATTGTCCATTATTTAGCTTAAAGTATCAAGGAAGCTTGGTAGAATCTACTGTGATATTAATTAAGACCGGATCGACAGACGAGATCGGTTGAAGCACCAGCAGAAGTGATAAATTTATACTTCACGTTGAAACGGGGTTAAAGACCAACCCCTTTAGCGTATTCAGCAAACAAAATTACGCTCGGCTGTCACTGTTCCTTAGTTTTGCTGATGTATCTCTCGTTGCACTACCCAGTCAGTTGAAACAGAGTTCAAAACATGATCAGCCAAATGGCAAGTGCTGTTCACGTACCCAGCGAAGAGAATCTTATTGCGTAAATCACAACGAATAATTAATCTGTTTGGCCGATACAGTTTTGCTATATAGATATTTCAAATTAGTTTCGAACTTAACCCTAATCTTTGCTTAAAAAGATCGTTCATATTTTAGGTTCATCTTTTAGTTTTCATTGTCCATTGTTTAGCTATAAGCATCAAGGAAGCTCAATAGAGTCTACTGTGATAGTTAGACCGGACAGACGAGATCGATTGAAGCACCAGCAGAAGCGATAAATACTTCAGTTGATTCTTCTCGTTACACGTTCACGTCGACAAGGGGTTAAAAGCAAACCTCTCATCAATGGGCCATTAGCGTATTCAGCGAAGAAAATCACGCTTGGCTCAGTTGGCTGTCACTGTTGTTTAGTTTTGCTTTAATACCTCTGACCCGTTGCTGCAGCAATGTATTGCATGACTGCCGGTTAAGTTTAAACATTCAATTCCTCATACTTTCTAAAATCCGCACGTGCGATTTATCCCCACGACTAAAAATGACGGTATCAGAAAACAAACGAGTGAGCGCAGCGAACGAGTGAGTACTGTTGATGTACTGATACACCTCGAGGAGTAAGTGAGAATATATAGACAGCATTTTCTATAGTTCAAGTTGTTGTGTAAGTAAAGCTTTCTGTCTACACCTGCCACAAAATTCTTACCCAAAATCAACGTCCAAAACTCTCGTTTCACCTCAAACAGAAGTTTTCGTAACCGCAACCAACCCACAAAAAGAAACAAACTTATAAAGTTTCAAACCATAAAAAGAATTTCGCACCATATCACTACATTACTTGAGTGCCCCGTCCTACTCCCTCTCCTCGCTGGAAAGAAGACTGCAGTCATTTCAAGTTAGAAAAAAAATAAAGTAGGAAAATATACAAGCAATGTAAATTTCCCTTACTAATATATTCAAGCCAGTAATCACTGTTCTTTGTAAATTACAACTGCAGCTATTTCTGATTCTATTAGTTTTCTTCCATTATCACAAGTACTGGATTCTTGGTTCAAAAAGTCCATAACCTCTTTGTAGAATGTTTTGCCAGCTGTGACACGAAAATCTCTTTGGAAGACTAGAAAGTCTAGCAGAATAGTCCCTTCCAGCGACGAATGATCAAAACAGCTGGTAATGTCAATTTGGTTGTGAACCTTCCATAGTTCTTCATAATTCCAGTTGTTCTTCCTGGCAATATTAACAAGATCCACTTCAGTGTAAATCTTCTGAGCAGAGCCCAAATCTACTTTGTTGTGTAGCTTTCTTGACATCTTCGTGAAAAAAGATTCTTCCGGTACCACCGTACAGAACATGGCTCCACCACTAGCAAGCTTCTGGTAGCAGTAGCTCAAAACTGTTTCGGCATCCATGTAAAGCAGAGATGCGACAAAATGAATCATGTCAAACAAACTCTCCTTTTGGGGAAAACACTCACTGAACTTCTGGAAAGTCATCTCGTGCCATTCGAATGAGACATCAGCCACACCTGCTAGGGACTGTGGTAAAGGAGAAACGGAGGTCTTGAATTCTTCTATCATTTCGGCGCTTGGTTCTACGACGACGGAATGTATGGCTGCTTTTATCCGTCCGGGAAGCTCCGAACGCTTTTGCAATGCCAGTAAGAATTCTAAGATCAGTTTTACCGTTGCCGCTACCGACTCCAAGCACACGAAACACGGGGCTGCTTCTAAGCCCATCTTTAATCTTGGTCGTCACATGAGAAGCGACCTCCTCTACTAAGTCCGTCATCGTCTTCGTGTACGTGGAATTCTTCAAATAGACGTTCCATTTCGTGACATAGAGGTTTGCTTTTGATAATGAAGGATCTATTTGCAGATGTTTAGCTGTGTTCACCTAGCCTTCATGTAACAAAGAAAAATAGCATTATGCATTGATCTTATTCGGCATGCATACACCCAAGGCTAATTACATGCTAATTAACACTGCTATTTATGGTATACGGCTGTCGCATTTCAGAAGATGGACATTACGCCGGTTGACAATTGTTAGTAGACGGCTTCGAACAGTCTCTCTTTTGCGCATCATAATTTGTGCATTACAATCATTGCCCGATTACAGATCACGTGAGGTTGTCTAGACAATTAAGCCCTTTTCACGGTTACCTTTAATGTAAATTCCAAGAGTAATCCCTGAGAAGGCTATTTGCAAATTGGCGATAGTATAATTTTTTTTTTTGAAAAAACCGGTTGATTTCTACCGCTCTCCCGATCCGGGAGGTTCAGCCTAAAACTCAGTGTTAAAGAAGAGACGGCGTCGATAGATCAATTGCAATTTCGCGGACGGCAGCTTGATGGTCAATTTACCTGCATATTTAGTGCACGGTCACACACACATCGAGCAAAAGAGAGACTGTATGATTGTGGTCTAAATTCTTAGCAGCCTGGTGGCAGGAAACGTGATCTCCGCGCAAAAAGCAAGACAACAGGTGCCCTCGTTTTCATCTTCGCTCATTTTCAGGCGGTATGAAGATATGCTAGCTGGTGCACTGACAAGCCAAGCTCACGAGAAGAGGGAACCAACGTCACATTTGTTTATAAGCGGTATATTGTGCTACAAACTCTCGATTTTATCTCAATGTTTTGTGATAGATGTAGAACGCGCGGATGCCCTTCGCGGTCGCCACTCGGTTTTGTTTTGGATAGTGTATACGAAAAGTTTTCGTAAATAGGAACCCAATAACAGCTCCACAACAACCTCCCACACAAGACGAGTCGATGACCAAAGTTGGGTTCCTTGTCCAACTTCCTAGCGTTCGGCGACGCTCGTTTCTTGCTTCGGCTCGGTCACCAGTGGACTGATCTACATGCATTACAGCCCAAAAGTGACTCTACTGGCAGGTTATGTCAATGAAGTTGTCAGATCCAGACCTAGTTAATATTACACTTTAAAATGTGGTATTGTTCGTGTTTGAAAGTATCGCCCTCCCTGTAGTAAAGGGAAATTTATTCACCCGTTCATTGAACCGGACTGATATGTCGAAGAGACCTTGGAAAAGGATTGATCACTACATGTCCCATTTAACTTACCTATTGACTGCAAGCAGAAACATGAAACAGCTATTATTTCACAACTTCTGAAGTGCTCAAAACGCAGAGAAACCATACAGAGTGCCCAGATCTAACGTGACTCGATCGGCGAAGAGCAGACGTGAGAGATTGCATGTCGGGAATGATCTTGATCTGCATCATAATTTGTGCATTTTCGATCATCGCTCGATTACAGATCACGTGAGGGATAGGTGAGGTTGTCTAGGCAATTTAGCCCTTAACTTTTCACAGTTAACTTTTATGTAAATGCGAGAAAGGCTGTTTGCAAATTGGCGATGGTTTAATCTTTTTTTTTTTTTTTTTTACAAAATATTCCCAGGTGGAGGCCGGTTGATTTCTACCGCTCTCCCGAGGTCCAGTCTGAAACTGTTAAAGAAGAGACAATGTCGCAATTTCCCGGACGGCAGCTTGATGGTCAATTTACCTGCATATTTAGTGTACGGTCACACAGTACAGTCACACAGTTTTGACACACGTAACGAAAGAAGAATAATGTGAAGTGCCAAGGTGACTACTGAGTCATTACAGACGCATAACACGGCCAGCTCATAGCAAGCGAAAAGACAACAGGTGGCCTCGTTTTCATCTTCGCTCAGTTTTCAGGCAGTATGAGGATATGCTAGCTGGTGCACTGACAGGCCAAGCTCACGAGAAAAGGGAACCAACGTGACATTTGTTTATAAGCGGTATATTGTGCTACAAACACTCGATTTTATCTCAATGTTTTGTGATAGATGTAGAACGCGCGGATGCCCTTCGAAGTCGCCGCTCAATTTTGTTGGGGATAGTGTATTGCTTGGTTTCAGTGTCACACAATTCAAAATAGATCAAAATAAAAATCAAAACCGGTCAATAGATAAAGTCCAGAATCCGGGAAATGAAAGAAGGTAAATATGCAAAGGCTCTCGCCAAAATTCTGATCACAGCAATTTTTCTTATGCGAGATATGCGGAGAAATTTTTCACCCAAATTTATAGAGATTTGTATTGAGACGCCATGCTGGTGCCCATCCGTATGAGCACCAACATGGCGGCCGGAAATCAACAGAAACATCTGTCACTGAGTTTTGCTACAAAAGCGTGAATTTATCCCTCGAGGAACTCTAAAACATTAAAATTTTTTTTTTCTAAGACATGAACTGTTCAGATAGCCACGTTCCCCGAAATAAGTCACTTTTTTAACCATCACGACAGCTCTCTAGGCCGTCATGTAAATGCCGCGTCACGCAAAAGCTTAGAAATTCAAGCGTCGTGTATCACAAAACCAAGAACCCATTCGGAGCGAAAATTAGTATGAATATTAATTTTCAGCTGCTCTTATACATTATTTAAGTAAAATCTCAGGAATATCAATAGTTTTGTAGTTCGAATTTTAGTGACGTCATGTGAAAACCAGCTGTACGAAAAGTTTTCGTGAATAGGAACCCATGAACAGCTGTAGCTCATCTTTTGGAACCTTCCACACAAGAGGAGTCGATGAACCAAGTTGAGTTCCTTGTCCAACTTTCTAGCGCTCGTCGACGCTCGTTTCTTTCTTCGAGTCGCCAATGGAATATGACAGGAGATAATGTGTTATGTAAGAATTTTTGTCTCTTAGGGGAGAATAAACTTCAAGCCACGCCCATGAAACAGGATCTCGGTACCTCTTGGGGGTTCTTTTCAAAATTTCCGACGAGCACCCCCGTCCTTTTATATTGGTGTCCTGCACCCCCGCCAACCGGCTATAATTATTCCAAAACCTTCTGAAATGGTCAAACCATAAAGAGAGTACTCCGATCTAAGCTCGATCGCCGAAGACCAGACTCGAGAGATTGTCCCTCAGTTCTTAAAAGAGAATAGGATAGAAGTTTGTCCTGAAAGCTCAGGAGCCGTGTTAGCCGTGACTAACGGCTACCTCTCGACTTTGTTTCATCCCGGCGGACAGTCCATAGATTCACTTTTAATTTAACCTCTCTATAATGACTACCTCTCCATAACGGCAACGGCCACTAAAGCGCTTCCTAGAATACCAAAAGAACCTCTCCACCACGGCCAACGACTGACGAATGGTGTTTGCTAAACCATTTGTCAAAAGGTCACGAAACGCGCGTCGTTGATTTCTGTTTCTGTTTGGTGCCTGTTTTATTGGTATATTTTGATTCAGATTGTGTTAGGTATTTCTATGCTACAGTAAGCATTTTCTACATGTCAGTATATTGTACCCCCCCCCCCCGCCCGAAAACAAACTGGCGTCATATTACATCCCTACCATCTCCATAACGGCTACCTCTGTACAACGGCCACTTTCATTTGTCCCCAAGGTGGCCGTTGTAAAAGAGGTTCGACTGTATATCGAATGTGACCTATTCTTTATGATATGTTATTTCTCCTCACAACGACCACAAGATCTTAAGAACAGAACGAATTGTTTCTAACTCCCAGCGAACAAAACGTTTTGAAGTCTAATGGTTCACAAACGCAAATATTGCTCGAGATGTCGATAACGGAGCGTGAAAGTACAAGGTTTGGAGACCTTTGGGGGCTCTCTTTTGAGGGCTTTCTGTTTGCATGGCTGCCACAAAAACAACTCCGGGAGACACGCAAAAACCAAAAACCGCGAGTTAAATTTATGATTTCCCGAAACCGGGCGATAATTGAAAGAACCCGCAAATGGCACTCAAAATTGGCCTACATGGAAACCGCTAAATCGCTAGAGTATAAAAGACCCTCATACGGTATGAAAATACTTCCGCGGGAGCGGGATTTGCTCATTTTGACAGGCGGGATGGTGAAAAACAGAAAATCAAACGTTATGGACGTTATGCCTAGAACTGCAACTCAAACCAGGCGGGAATGAGATTGGGGCTAGGCTCGAGTTCCAGCCGTTTTGTGAGCCCGCGTTCCTTGCCCCACACCACGTTGGGAGGAGGATAAACAACCGGACTCTCAAAATGGCTGGAAATTGAGCCTAGGTAGATTGGGGCGGGGTGACGGGAAATTGCACATAGTTCATAAACTTGCTCGTAATTAGGGCCTATCATACAAGCAGAGAAGCTGCCGGAACACGTCAGTGAGATAACCAAGCCACAGTGACCTACAGCTTCACTGTCTGAAGAGCTTGACTCTGGACATTGGGGTTCAAGCCCTTGCCATTCAGTCGTGTTCTTTATCAATGCAATTTACTCTCAACAGGTTCTCTCCAGCCAGGTGCATAAATGGCAACTGGCAAATTTAATGTCAGGAATGGACTACCATCCCATCTAGGGTGGGTAGAAATACTTCCAGTCACTTTACTGTCCACACTTAAGGCCTATAATAATAATAATAATAATAATAATAATAATAATAATAATAATAATAATAATAATAATAATAACAATAATAATAATAAAAATAATAATAATAATAATAGTAATAATAATTTTTTTTTTAATTTTAAAACTTTATTGAAATCTCCTCAGAAAACCTATTTACAAATCTTCACACATTCCACTATAATAATAAAAATAATGATAACAATAATAATAACTTTTTTAAAATTTTAGCGTCATTATGTATTTATTTAAACTTTCAATTTGATCTTCACGCGGATGTCTGTTAAACCTGTAAAACATGTTTCCGTATCTAATCATGATATCATGGTTACTACAACTAATACTAATACTACTATCATCATCATAACATTAATTAACATATTCCATACAAATTGGTATATACAAGGTAAAAGTAAGTAAAAGAAATAAACTATTAAAACCTATTTCAACAGTGTTTACATAATGGCTCCCTCCTGGGTTTCAACGTCAATATCGGTATATTACAAGGTAAAAGTAAATTAAAAAAATAAACTATTAAAACCTATTTCAACAGTGTTTACATAATGGCTCAGTCCTGGGTTTCAACGTCAACGTCAATAATAGTAATAATAATAATAACAACAATAATAATAATAATTATTATAATAATAAATATTTATATAGCGCCTAACCATGCCTGCTCTAGGCGCTGTACAATTCGCCAAAATGAGCTGTACTAATCTTAATAATTAAAAATGTGCATTTAAGAAAGTAATAAAAAGTAAGGATCGCTAAGAATAATAAGTTTTCTTAAAAAGATGAGTTTTGAGTTTAGATAAAAACACCAGGTTTTCCACAGGGCAATACACAAACATAAAATCTAATATATAGATTTAGCCAAGACTAAAAGTGGCACTCCTGGGTCAGGTTATTCAAAGCCTGATTAAGCTAACCCAGGATAAGTTGGATAAGCAAGAATTTCCATTTCCAATTTACCTGCATATTTAGTGTACCGTCACACAGCACAGTCACACAGTACTGTCACACGTGTCGAAAGAAGCATAATGTGAAGTGCCAAGGTAACAACTGATCCATTACAGACGTATAACACGAACAGCTCATAGAAATTCTTGACACGACCCCTCACTCGAGATTGAGAATCAACAGACTGCTGCTGTGCGGAGAATATACATTGATGATGGTACAATAAATACATGTATGCAACTCAACTTATTTCTGTCAGATTATTACACTATATATATTCCAGTTCCTTACTTCAATTCAGATTGGAATTATTTTGAAACATTAGCTTTTGAGAAGGGAGGAAAACTAAAGAGAATCTAAAATATACTGTTTGACTAAGGAAACCGGCGAAACACAACATACGAGGAGCCCTGGGCACAAAGTCTGGTGGTAACATGTTTTTTTTTTTTCTGCAATAATCAATTTGTTGTTGAGTTGTTTTGTTCAATGATGTCATTACTCCAAACTTGGTGATTAAAGAAGCTTGTATAGTTTCAAGTTCAAAATTCTGCCACTTCATTGGGCATGCTCGATTTGTCCTGATCAGTCCTAGTGCAATCTTCAGGGTAACGAAATGGCGCACCAAAAGAGTATAAGAAAACTCAGAAAGAAATTCATAGTTTCATTTTTCAGCATCTTTAAATTACAACAGATCACCAGTTCTCCGATTTCAACTTGAGAAAGTAGGTTTAGCTTTTCGCCTCCTAACAATCAAGGTCTACAAAGCTCCGCTTCTATGTGTTTCCCGCTCATCGCGTACCGAAGGAAATGGAAGGGCAATTGGGGCCGACAACAAAAAATCAATAATGTCAAAACACTTTCAAAAGAACTCAACTCTTTCCAAGTTTTACACTAAATTGAATGTGAAAACGTTCACTAGTGGTCCTTCATGATCATTTGTAAAGTACTACTGCTGTCATTTCTTGCTCTATTAGTTTTCTTCCATTATCATTGGTGCTAGACTCTTCCATCAAGAAGTCCCCGACCTCATTGTAAAACGCTTGGTCCGCCGTTCTTCGAAAATCTCTCTGATGGGTTAGAAAGTCGAGCAGAATGCTCCCTTCTTTCGAGGATTCGTCAAAACAGCAGGTTATGTCATAAAGGTATTTGGCCATCCACAGTTTCTCATATTTCCAGTTATTCTTCCTGGCAATATTAACAAGATCCACTTCAGTGTAAATCTTCTGAGCAGAGCCCAAATCTACTTTGTTGTGTAGCTTTCTTGACATCTTTGGGAAAAAAGATTCTTCCAGTACCACCGTACAGAACATGGCTCCACCACTAGCAAGCTTCTGATAGCAGTAACTCAGAGCTATTTCGGCGTCCATGTAATACACAGATGCGACAAAATGAATCATGTCAAACAAACTCTCCTTTTGGGGAAAACACTCACGGAACTTCTGAAAGGTCATCTCGTGCCATTCGAATGAGACATCAGCCACACCAGCTAGGGACTGTGGTAAAGGAGAAACGGAGGTCTTGAATTCTTCTATCATTTCGGTGCTTGGTTCTACGACGACGGAATGTATGGCTGCTTTTTTCGTCCGGGAAGCTCCCAACGCTTTTGCAATGCCAGTAAGAATTCTAAGATCAGTTTTACCTTTGCCGCTACCGACTCCAAGCACACGAAACACGGGGCTGCTTCTAAGCCCATCTTTCATTATCTTGGTCGTCACATGAAAAGCGACTTCTTCTACAAAGTCCGTCATCGTCTTAGTGTACGTGGAATTCTTCAAGCAGACGTTCCATGTCGTGAGATAGAGGTTTTCTTTTGATGATGAAGGATCCATTTGAAGATGTTTAGCTCTGCCCACCTAGCCTACATGTAACAAAGATAATAATACACATGAAAAAATTACTCGATTCTGATTGGCTGAGAGCAGTGCAGTTCAAGTGTAACACCAGTGCAAAAAGTGTAATATCAGTGCAAAAAGTGTAACACCAGTGCAAATTACACATCGTAATTCTGGATTATGATTGACAGAAAGAAAATAGGAACTTTTCTAAGAAAATGATATCACGTAAAATGATGACGAAAATTTTGTGCTGAAACTTTGAAAAAAGGTTTTCTCAAATGAGAAAAAATCGCTTCAAGAAAGATCTTCCGGCACTTCCTCCGCGCGAATTTTTTCATGTTTATATTATTAATAAGTAATCATACGGTTTTTCTCGTTCAATTTGGAGTTAACTTGCACTTGTGAGTTTTTCAAAAAGCTGAAATTACACTCGCCGAAGCGGCTCGTGCAATTTCAGCTTTTTGAAAAACTCACTCGTGCAAATTAATTCCAAATTGAACTCGAAACCGTATGATTACCTATACGAATAGCATTACACTTTGATACTATTGATGCATGCAACCAAGGCTAATTACATGCTAATTAACACTGAATCCTTCATGCTATTCATGGTATACGGCTGTCGCATTTCAGAAGATGGACATTACGTCGATTGACAATTGTTAGTTCGGCTTTGAACAGTCTCTCTTTTGCTCCAAAATCCGCGCGGGGAAGAACGCAAACGCCTCGCGGTTTCGTTACGCGTCCCTGCTCGTTGGTTTGTGTTCTTCCCGCGCGTTTCATCAAGCAAAAGAGTGTGACTGCATGATTGTGGTCTAAATTGTTGGCAGCCTTGTGGGAGGAAACTTGATCTCCGCGTAAAAAGTAAGACAACAGGTGCCCTCGTTTTCATCTTCGCTCAGTTTTCAGGCGGTATGAAGATATGCTAGCTGGTGCACTGACAAGCCAAGCTCACGAGAAGAGGGAACCAATTAACGTGACATTTGTTTATAAGCGGTATATTGTGCTACAAACTCTCGATGTTATTTCAATGTTTTGTGATAGATGTAGAACGCGCGAATGCCCTTCGAGGTCGCCACTCGGTTTTGTTTTGGATAGTGTATACGAAAAGTTTTCGTAAACAGGAACCCAATAACAGCTCCACAACAACCTCCCACACAAGACGAGTCGATGACCAAAGTTGGGTTCCTTGTCCAACTTCCTAGCGTTCGGCGACGCTCGTTTCTTGCTTCGGCTCGGTCACCAATGGACTGATCTACATGCGTTACAGCCCAAAAGTGACTCTACTGGCAGGTTATGTCAATGAAGTTGTCAGATCCAGACCTAGTTAATATTACACTTTAAAATGTGGT
The DNA here is from genome assembly GCF_042242905.1 of Orbicella faveolata. Lineage (NCBI taxonomy): Eukaryota > Metazoa > Cnidaria > Anthozoa > Scleractinia > Merulinidae > Orbicella > Orbicella faveolata. Next base: position 11,623,581 of record NW_028301540.1, on the reverse strand, counting down.
ATTGTTCGTGTTTGAAAGTATCGCCCTCCCTGTAGTAAAGGGAACTGTATTGACCCGTTCATTGAACCGGACTGATATGTCTAAGAGACCTTGGAAAAGGATTGATCACTACATGTCCCATTTAACTTACCTATTGACTGCAAGCAGAAACATGAAACAGCTACTTTTTCACAACTTCTGAAGTGCTCAAAGCCCAGAGAAACCATACAGAGTGCCCAGATCTAACGTGACTCGATCGGCGAAGAGCAGACGTGAGAGATTGCATGTCGGGAATGATCTTGATCTGCATCATAATTTGTGCATTTTCGATCATCGCTCGATTACAGATCACGTGTGGGACACGTGAGGTTGTCTAGACAATTTAGCCCTTAACTTTTCACGGTTACCTTTTATGTAAATGCGAGAAAGGCTATTTGCAAATTGGCGATGGTATAATCTTTTTTTTTTTTTTACAAAATATTCCCAGGTGGAGGCCGGTTGATTTCTACCGCTCTCCCGAGGTCCAGTCTGAAACTGTTAAAGAAGAGACAATGTCGCAATTTCCCGGACGGCAGCTTGATGGTCAATTTACCTGCATATTTAGTGTACGGTCAAACAGTACAGTCACACAGTTTTGACACACGTAACGAAAGAAGAATAATGTGAAGTGCCAAGGTGACTACTGAGTCATTACAGACGCATAACACGAACAGCTCATAGCGAGCGAAAAGACAACAGGTGACCTCGTTTTCATCTTCGCTCAGTTTTCAGGCAGTATGAAGATATGCTAACTGGTGCACTGACAAGCCAAGCTCACGAGAAGAGGGAACCAACGTGACATTTGTTTATAAGCGGTATATTGTGCTACAAACACTGGATTTTATCTCAATGTTTTGTAGAACGCGCGGATGCCCTTCGAAGTCGCCGCTCTATTTTGTTAGGGATAGTGTATACGAAAAGTTTTCGTAAATAGGAACCCATGAACAGCTGTAGCTCATCTTTTGGAACCTCCCACACAAGACGAGTCGATGAACCAAGTTGAGTTCCTTGTCCAACTTTCTAGCGCTCGTCGACGCTCGTTTCTTTCTTCGAGTCGCCAATGGAATATGACAGGAGATAATGTGTTATGTAAGAATTGTTGTCTCTTAGGGGAGAATAAACTTCAAGCCACGCCCATGAAACAGGATCTCGGTACCTCTTAGGGGTTCTTTTCAAAATTTCCGACGAGCACCCCCGTCCTTTTTATATTGGTGTCCTGCACCCCCGCCAACCGGCTATAATTATTCCAAAACCTTCTGAAATGGTCAAACCATAAAGAAAATACTCCGATCTAATTAGTTCGATCGCCTAAGACCAGACTCGAGAGATTGTCCCTCAGTTCTTAAAAGAGAATAGGATAGAAGTTTGTCCTGAAAGCTCAGGAGCCGTGTTAGCCGTGACTAACGGCTACCTCTCGACTTTGTTTCATCCCGGCGGACAGTCCATAGATTCACTTTTAATTTAACCTCTCTATAATGACTAGATCTCCACAACGGCAACGGCCACTAAAGCGCTTCCTAGAATACCAAAAGAACATCTACACCACGGCCAACGACTGACGAATGGTGTTTACCAAACCATTTGTCAAAAGGTCACGAAACGCGCGTCGTTGATTTCTGTTTCTGTTTGGTGCCTGTTTTATTGGTATATTTTGATTCAGATTGTGGTAGGTATTTCTATGCTACAGTAAGCATTTTCTACATGTCAGTATATTGTACCCCCCCCCCCCCCGCCCGAAAACAAACTGGCATCATATTACATCCCTACCATCTCCATAACGGCTACCTCTGTACAACGGCCACTTTCATTTGTCCCCAAGGTGGCCGTTGTAAAAGAGGTTCGACTGTATATCGAATGTGACCTATTCTTTATGATATGTTATTTCTCCTCACAACGACCACAAGATCTTAAGAACAGAACAAATTGTTTCTAACTCCCAGCGAACAAAACGTTTTGAAGTCTAATGGTTCACAAACGCAAATATTGCTCGAGATGTCGATAACGGAGCGTGAAAGTACAAGGTTTGGAGACCTTTGGGGGCTCTCTTTTGAGGGCTTTCTGTTTGCATGGCTGCCACAAAAACAACTTCGGGAAACACGCAAAAACCAAAAACCGCGAGTTAAATTTATGATTTCCCGAAACCGGGCGATAATTGAAAGAACCCGCAAATGGCACTCAAAATTGGCCTACATGTAAACCGCTAAATCACTAGAGTATAAAAGACCCTCATACGGGATGAAAATACTTCCGCGGGAGCGGGATTTGCTCATTTTGACAGGCGGGATGGTGAAAAACAGAAAATCAAACGTTATGGACGTTATGCGTAGAACTGCAACTCAAACCAGGCGGGAATGAGATTGGGGCTAGGCTCGAGTTCCAGCCGTTTTGTGAGCCCGCGTTCCTTGTCTCACACCACGTTGGGAGGAGGATAAACAACCGGACTCTCAAAATGGCTGGAAATTGAGCCTAGATTGGGGCGGGATGACGGGAAATTGCACATAGTTCATAAACTTGCTCGTAATTAGGGCCTATCATACAAGCAGAGAAGCTGCCGGAACACGTCAGTGAGATAACCAAGCCACAGTGACCTACAGCTTCACTGTGTGAAGAGCTTGACTCTGGACGTTGGGGTTCAAGCCCTTGCCATTCAGTCGTGTTCTTTATCAATGCAATTTACTCTCAACAGGTTCTCTCCAGCCAGGTGTATAAATGGAAACTGGCAAGTTTAATGTCAGGAATGGACTACCATCCCATCTAGGGTGGGTAGAAATACTCCCAGTCACTTCACTGTCCACACTCAAGGCCTTATATAAAGACACCAGATTTTCCACAGGGCAAGCCACAAACATCAAAGCTAATGTATAGATTTAGCCAAGCCTAAAGGCGGCACTCCTGGGTCAGGTTGTTCAAAGCCCGATTAAACTAACCCAGGATAAGTTGGATAAGCAAGAATTTTCATTTGAGTTTTGTGACTTTGCAGTGAGGTTTTCTGTATATTATTTGGCCTTCTGTTTTGAGTTTCAACAATCTCAAAACACACAAAACAAAAGCACTGAAAAACATTTTATACTTCGGTTAACTTTTAATCCTGGGTTAGCATTAACCGGCTTCCGAACAACAGGGCCCTGTTTACAACAAGTTAACCAGACATGAGCCCTTGATCCATTCGAAAACCAGCACTTGGTCGGCGGTCAACTTCAAAAAACCACTCGATCTTGATGAGCTCTAAACGTAAGCCCGCGATATGGTCATGTGATATGGTCAGCGGATACCTTGTTTTGACAGGTGTCAATTGACCATCACATGGATGTCCAATATCAAAGGACGTTATACATGTAAACCAAGGCTGCATGTCTCTTTCAACCTATTAGCTGGAGTATGGACGCCATCTTGGGCAACTCCATTGCCACTGCCACCGCCATCATGTGTACACACCCACGAGCAATACCACTAGCCATGATAACCATGAGAAAATCTATTTATCGGTTTCCTTTTCTTTCCTATATGGGCATGGGGCTCCGCTTACCTATAAAAAAATTCTTGATTGGGATTGGTTCTCTGTGTGCCTATTTGACATGTAATCAGCAGCAATCATGTGGGTGCCCAATTACAGGTATTCAATTACAACCATTTGTAACCGGATACATGCGCCATTCGCACGTCAATTACATGTGCTTGAATGGCTTCTTTTTCCATGTTCACTACAGTTTTTAAAAATTATAGAAAAGCACAACTGACTTTTTTGGTCAAGAGATTAGTTCTCATAAGACATTTTCAATTTCAAATTATGTTACATTTAGATACAATTAATTAGTAATAGGACCTTGTGTTGTACAATTCAGGGAGTAATCATGCTCGTAATTTAAAATCAGCCTCGTGCTTCATGCTCGTCTGATTTTAAAATTACTCGCACAATTACTCTCTGAATTGTACTCCACTCAGCCCAATTACTAAATTACTGATTACCAGTAAAAGAAGCAACACATTCTTGAGAATAATCATGTACAGTTTGTCTTAGTAAGATGTGTATATCAGTGCATCCTTTCTTAGCTAAGTCCAGAACTTTTTCCAAGTTGTCAACATGTAGTCTGGAATCCATCTGAAACATGACAATTTTGCCAGATTTTGGTAAAACAGCCAGACTGAGCTGTGGTCCTCCAAAGCTCTCCTCCAAATAGTTGATATCCATTAATGGCTTATCGTTGATGAAACCCACAGTGCAAGCACTGACATAGTCCTTCATTGGAATTCCAGCATCAATAAGAGCTAACGTAGCGGCATTAATACAGGCACTCTGGTTAGAACCATCAGCTTGGAGAATCTGTAAAGAGAAACGCACATTTCAGAAACGTTACCATGGATCACTGACAGACATTGCACAAGTGAGTATATGAAGCTCGTCTGTCCGTACCATGTTTATAATCTGGAGGAGGCTGACGAAGTGGGAGGCAAGGCTATGTTTTCTCCAGTAATTACCAAAAATCACGGGGGAAGAAAGATAGGAATACAGGAAAATAATAGTATAAGTAATGATAATGATAATGATAATGATAATGATAATGACAACAATAATGATAATGATAAATAAAATAAAATAAAGAAAAAAGAATCACATAAATGTGGTTTTGTGAAAATCTTACTGTGAGGACACTCGGATGATGAACACCTGATGTTGTTTAACAAGTGCATTTCCTGATGGTTATCCAATAAGGCCAAAATGGACTTTTTATAGAGTCAAAATGATTAGCATGACCTGGATAACCATTACAAAAATGCATAAAACCCATAAGCTTATATTAAGCCTTGCGAAAGAGTATCCTGTGACGTCAATATCAGTACCATTATTATGATAACTGCAGAAATTCTCACGCACTCTTTAGCTAGACAGACACACGAATTTATAATTTATGCGATGCGTCAACAAGCAAGAATGGACAAATTGACAACTTGTTATGGTAAAAAACAAATTGATGTCAGTTTTTCATGTGTCTGTCCTGTTATTACAATGAATTTCATCATAACATTGTCAAAGTAGCTGCAGATCCACTCGGCTATTGCCTTGTGGATCCACAACTACTTTGACAATGTTATAACGAAATTCACGATCAATAGCAGGACAGACGCATGAAAAACTGACGTCAATTTGTTAAATAAATCCACCCCTTCCCACTTGGGACCAATTGGCTCGAGGATGCCAGGAAGGATTGACGAAAGATGGCGATGTCTAAATATGAGCTGATATGCGTGGGATGGGGTGGACGACAACTAAACTATCGAAATTACCTGTACATAAATGTCAATCTGCGATCGAGGATAAAGTTGTGTCAGAATCGCTGCTTCAAATGTCCTTCGTATGAGCATGGATGTCTCTGTTGATCTCCGGTCCCCTTTCGGTCTCTTCTTTCGTTCACCCGTGCTGAATGTCGCCATGCTAAACTGACAGTTCAGCAGCACTCGATCGTGAAGGATCTTCGCCTTATTCGTGACCTCATGAGGGCCGTAAACTGTCGCCAACGCTTTAGTGTTTCCCATTTCGATGTAAGCAGAACCATCAGCTTGTTTGAAAACTCCCATTCTACAGACAATCTTCCGAAGTTCGTGCGGTCTTCGGCCATCGAGACGCAGCCCTTCGGGTGAAAGGATCTCTAAACCAGCCATTATTCGCTGATGATCGTCACGATAGAGATTTTTACAGACGTTAAAACTTACAGCAAACTTCAGAGTATCTGATGTTCGTCCAAACCATGCTTTTGTAGGAATCGCACCCAGTCCCTCCAGAAGATCCCGTCCACTATTGTGTTCTCCAGTTTTCCCGCGGTTGTTGTTTTCATAGTGTCGTGAAGTGTTGTGTAGATTTAGTCCATTGTGAAGTGTAGATTCATGCATTCTTTGGCATTACGACTTGGACTGAAAACGGTGGAAAGAAGCTCGTTGAAATTCTTTCGTTTTTCCAGCCGTGGACTCTCAGGTGAGCTTAAAATGGCACTCCGGTTTGTCACGACATCTCGGTTTGTTTAGCTTCGATTCATTTTCATCGACGCAATGTTTGGTGTGATCCTTGATAGAAATATGGCTGATTCTCTTGGATCTTTTAGCAAATCTAACCAATGTATTATAGAGTTATTACAGAAATGTCAAGCGCCTTCCATCGGAAAACTGTACATTGCTGGGCTGCTGGAGGCCGTTCCATTTGCCGCGAAAAAGAAACAGAGTTTATTTAAGCTTAAGCTTGTAAAGGTTTAAGCTTAAAAATATCCTTCCTTTTATGATGAATGCACCTAAATGCTAAACGAATTTAAAAGTAACCCTGTACTTGATTATAAGTGCCGGGCGGTTCAGTTAAGTTGTTCATTTAACATGTTCGTTACACAGGCAGCCATACTGGATGAGGGAAGTTGGGGGTGGGGTGGGGTGGGTGGTGGGGGTTGACAGTTTTGAAAAATTGCGCATCCGCTTGCCATTTTGTAGAGCATGGTATAATAATAAAAGTTTAGCTCATATACCATAGTGGTTAAGCTAATGTAAACTCTTGAATTGAACTATACAATGATCTAGTTTCTAATAAGGAAGCTAAAACTAGGGTGGAGAGATGAGGTCTGATAGTGGGCTAACACTCAAACTGTTAGCTTTGCAGGCTTATTTTTGATTGTTAAGCTCAATATCAAGCTCAAGCTCACTATGATCGATAAATGACAGAGGTTCACTTGCCTGCTGATGAAGAGCAACAGTTTCTTGAGAAATTAAATAAAAGTGTACATGTAAATATTTACAAATAGTGACCCTAGCGACCTTGTACCTTGAGTTTTTGTTCCTTACTGTGCATGGTGGCTTGACGAATGAGTGATTCTTGAAAGTTCCATTACAAGCTCGATTTTGATTGGTTTTAAAAATAATGGAAAAGAGCGGAAGCAGCACACCAGCATCTTGATTCAGCCATGTGTTTTTCAGCTTGACATGCGCAATTCAACTGGAAATTCAAATACTTTCAGACTTCAAATAAGAACTTTCCAGGGTTGCTTGTTTCCCAGCTCCTGGTCAAAGGGAACAAAGAGGCTGGTACGAGGGTGTGACTCTTAAGCAATTATGCTTGAACCCAGGCCATAAGATCCAGAGTCCAGCAATATACTTATCATGAGACCAATATGTACTCCTCTCCCTTGAAAAAGCATGATTGTAAGCTCAAACCTCTGACCTTTATGTATGTTTCATGGTGATGATTACAATTGTTATAATATAATAATTGTACTTAATTTCCTTTTGTTTGTAAATTTAGTGTCGTCAATGAATGGAAACAAAGAAAAGACTTTTCAGCTGCAAGACAAACTCCCAAGTCTTCCAGTTCCATCATTAGCACAGACTTGTGAAAAATATTTAGACTCAGGTACAGATATCCATGAGTAATCAGTGTATATATGAAATTGAAGGAAACCTGAAAATAGTAGTTTTCTAAGATAGAAAAACACCAGAAGGAGATAACGATAAGCCATAAAGGAACAAGGATGGTTAAGGATGGCATAAATTAACATGGATTATCATTTACAAATGACAACCTTGAAAGATTTCGCCTAAACTTTTGAAGATGCGCAAACCGTAATGTAGCTCCTTTAAGTGCCTAGTATTTGTAGTATGAAGTCAGATAAGGTATTTTGCAAAATTCAACCACATTTTTCAACGGACTGTAGGTGTGTTATGATTTCAAAACTGAACCTGAACTGTGCAAAAACAAATGCATGGTGACTACATCTGCTGACTTACCAGAGGTAACCAATGGAAATTATAAGTGAAAATTACTCTGACTAATTTAGTGGCAAAATTGTCTAAAATATTGATTAATGACTACTTATTAGAGAAATGACCAAGATATAAAAAAAGATTCTTCTTTATATTATATAGAACTTACTGGTATTGTTTTGAGAGGACAAACCTACACCTAATAATTTCCAGATGTACAGCAACTAGCAAGCAATCTGGCGTTTACACATTCTTGAAGACTTGCTGACAGAGGAATCAGAGGAAGATGAATTTGGCCACATTATTCATCTAAAAACCAAATTTATACTTCTAGGATGATTTATCCATCTTAGGCAGATGAACTATAGTTGTACCTGTCTTTGTCTTAGACAGATAATTTGTCTCAATATAAATTCAGCCAGTTTGTAATAGGAACAAAATTTGTGAGAGTCAATTCACCACTCCTTCTAATTCCTGGCTGAGTGTCATCACATGCTATAAATTGACACATTTATAATAATTTGTTTATTTATTTATCTATTTATTTGTTTATTTATTTATTTATTTGTCTATTTATTAATTTTTTTATAGTCAAGCCTCACCTGACAAGAGAAGAGTTTCTTCAAACCCAGTTTTTGGTGAATGAATTTGCTAGTGGGGTTGGTAAAGATCTTCACAGGAAGCTTGAGAAGAGGGCCAAGAGTATGCGGAATTGGGTATAATTATTAATTATTATTATTATTATTTTTCTTTTTTTGGGGGGGGGGGATAGGGGTATTTGGTATTACGCATAAAAATAAACTCAAAATTGTCAGACGTGTACAAGTTCACAGATTACGCGTACCTTTATGTCATTGATGTTTAATACAAAACAGAGTCACATCATTATCAAAGTGTCGACCGGTTGTCTGGGACAAGTAGATTTTCCTTCTTGGCAAGTAAATTTTCATTCTTACTTGCCCAATGGGCAAGGGATCAGGCAAGCTGTCTGTCCACTAAATCATTAAAAGAATGAACTAGGTCTTGCACGGGGCAAGCAAAATTTGAGAGCTGCTTGAATTGTCCCAAGGGCAAGCTGGAATTCAGGTATTTTTTAGCCCTGATGATTCAGAGTTGATAAATACTACAAATTGTAACTTGACCTTCATTCATGAATTTATAAATATATTTATTAACATTATTGTTTGGTTACTATCAAGCTTGAGCCATGGTGGGAAGATTTGGCTTATCTGACACCACGATACCCTTCTGCCCCGTTGATCAACGTTGCAGGGCCCCTTCCCATTACAGACATGTGGCCAGTACAGAATGGAACCCAAATCAAGAGGGCAGCTGTCTTCACTCATGCATACCTTTTAATTTGGCAGAGGCTATATAGGTATGTACTACATGTATACCATAATATATTTTATTATATAGACACAGGTGTTTTACTGCACTCGTAAAATTCATATGAAACCACATCCAGGACTCGGGTGGCATATTTTCCACATCATCACTAGCGAAGATATCAATGATTTCACTGATATCAAGTTTGTCTCTTAAATTGTACTTAAATTTGTTGGTGTTAATGATCAAGACATCTTTGGGTCTTCCTCGAAAGTCTGCAGCAATCTTCAAAAATTTTCGAAAAATGTTTGGCAATGTTCGTGTGACCTGTGGACAAGTTTTGAAGAATTTTCGGAAATCTTCGGAAAGTTGTCGGAAATCTTTGGAAAAGCATCAAAAATGCCATCATCAGCATGTTTATATAATAAAAAGAGCATTACACATTAGCTCAAATTTATGAATTTTATGTTCTCATGGCAAGAACAATATCTCACGAGTGAGCACAGCTCACTCGTGAGATATTGTTCTTGCCACGAGAACATAAAATTCATATCTTCTCGCCACCATGTAATATCCTCTATATATATATCGCTGAACTGGTCCACGATGAAATGGAGGATTCTATTCTTATTGGTTCCCTTACCAGTCTGAATTTTGCTGTGTACAGACCACTATGATTAGTGTGGCAACGATACACCGATGCAGCGGTGAATCACAATATTTTTTGTCATGATATGAATATCGATATTATGACAAGATATCGTTATATTATGATATGATGTTGCAAATCTTAATTCCTGAAAAAGAAAAGGATTCTATCCTCTGTTCAACCCAGGTTTTGGTCAACCCTGATGGAAGCTTTTCGGCAACAGTGACTCTCGCTGATGCTTTCATGTCCTTTGCGACCCACCTGTGAACATTGTTGTTTGCTTTCTTCAAATTTAGGGGAGAAATACCCATTGACAGAATGGGCCCAACTCCACTATGTATGTTTCAATTTTCTCGACTCTTCTCATGTTGCAAAATTCCTGGAAAAGAAAAGGACTCCCTGAGAACTAGCTTTGTTACAGGTATAAAATATGTTTCAATGCATCCAGCTATTTTCTTGATATTAAAATAATAATAGCAATAAATTAATAGTGATAAAATTTATTAATATTTTAATAGGAGACCTCCAATCACCTAGAGGTGGTTTTCAGGAGGGTCCTATCTCTAAAAAATAACTGATAAAGATAAATAATTTGGCAAATTATGTATAAAATTGTACAGCATTAAGTACATTCTTTGCTACAGTAATTTCTCTCTCCCATCCCTGACTGCTGAAAAATGTGAGGCTTAAAGGTTTTGATCTGCATGTACCCTTGTTCAATTATCTAAAAAAGAGCTACTTTTTGCTCCAGCTCCTCCCCTTGTTTTTAATACCTCTGGTTCAGTCAATTGTTTGTTGACCTTGTAGGAGAGCATCTCCATGTCCATGTATACAACACACAAATATTCACTTACTAGTTCAGATATGAACTATGATCTACCCCAACTCTATTTGATACATTTCTGAACTGGACATTTCCAAATATTTAATTTTTTTTTGTCATGATCTTGTCAATTTTGTCATTAGCCCCTCATAGCTCACCACGTCACATCATTGTGCAAACACGAGGAAGGATTTTTAGCTGCACAGTACTGGATGAAAATATGGAACCACTGACACCTCCTGAAATTGAACGGTAAATAAAAAAAATTAGTGTTTCAATCATTAGTTTTTATTTCAGGCTTCAAGATTTATGGGATGATATAATTTCAAATTTTATTATTATATATATTTTTTTACATTATTAAATCCTTAAATTTAATTTTACATTATTTTGTTTTCATCTACATTGGTAATAATTATTATGTACAGAATGTAGTTAACAGTTAAAATACAAAACAACAGCAACAACAACAACAACAACAAAACACAGAAGAGGACACCAAAAGAAAAAATTACAACTTACAATAACAAGTACAAGCATTGTTTTCAGCTAACTGTCTTTCATTTTAACAGGCAGCTACAAGAGATACAGTCCATAGCAAATTCACCAGGGATAGGGATTGGCAGTTTAACTGGAGAGAGACGGGATACCTGGCATGAGGTAGGAAAACCTAATTGAATTACAATAATTAGTAAAACTAGTTTGACTGAGGAAAGTGGGATATCTTGGTGGCAAAAAATTAAACAATACTTTTAAGATATTATTAATTTCAAGTAAAAATTGCAAGTAAAGCTAGTGAATTGTTGAAAATTATTAGATTTATGTCTACTGCCTGAATTGTTTGCCTCCGATCTAGTGATTCAAGCAGGAAGGGAATAGATGATATGTAAAACACGACTTTATGTTCCATTGAATTTGCTTTAATTTTGCGGAGTTCATAAATTACATGTAGGTATCAACACATATCAGGAGAATATATAATTGTAATATTTCACCTGAACCTAATATTTTAAGTTTTCTCTATTCACCCTGTCATCCCTTATTTTGTCTTAACCATGATTAATAAATATTAAAATAAAGGTAATTATTATCCAAACCATGCTGGATTTGAGGTTTACAACAGCGACATTTATTTGTTAATATTTTTTCTGTCATGTCATTCATTCACAGCTGCGAGAAAGATTGATAAGTTTGGACAGAAATAACCAAAAGAATCTTGATGTCATTGAAACAAGTTTGTTTGCCTTGGTTCTTGATGAAAATGTTCCTGAGACAGAAATTGAGGTTAGGATTACAAATTATTATTATGATAATGGATTCCAAACTAAGGGTTGTAGAGCGGATTTCAATTGAGCGTCATAAAACCAAAGCTAAACCAATTACTTACCAATTAGACTACTCTGCTAATCTCAAACAGTAGTAAACCCTAAAACCAAAACCAAAGTAACATCAACAGAGTACTTTCAGCACTCAATAAAAAAATCAAGTGCTCTACAGGATCAATTATACAGGTATATTATTTTTTATTTAGGACAAGTTTGCGTTGTTTGATTTTGGTTGTAGCAAGAGTACTCAAGGAACTCCTGCCGAGATTAGGGATAGGAATAGTCTGACATCACCTATAATTGTATACAGGTTGATATCACCTATTAGCAATCAAGGATGAGAGGCAGACAGGTCTTGGTCCCCCTCCCCCCCCCCCCCTCCTCCACCCATTTTTTAACTCCTCTGCATCTGCTACTGAGAATATCCACAGCAAAAATTACTGACAATTTTTTAAAGCCTCAGTAATACTCCACCTTACTTTGTGAGAGAAATTCTAATTAACCGAAACCCCCTCAAAAATGGCTAACATAAAACATGATGTCGTACATGACACATAACAACATGTTACAACAAATTCCCATGCCTCTCACTCCCCCCCTGCCTCCCGCCCCACCTTCGTAGAAAAAGACTGATAAAAGCCAATCAATTTCACCACTCTTCGCACCACCTATATATAGAGACTGGAAAAATTCTTCTACATGAGTGATGTTTCTTTTTCCTTGACAGGTCTGTAAGCATGCTATACATGGTGATTCTAAAAATCGTTGGTTTGACAAGGCTGTAAGTGTGCTGGTCTTTAAATCTGGAAGACTGGCATCTCAGTGCGATGTAAGTGTTTTAACGAGAAAATTTAATCAGCATAATACTTTAAAACATAAAAATGCTTCAGTCTCTAAAGTTCACTGATAAACCCTGTATTTTCAAAAACACAATTTGCAATTTACCTTGGACCTAGACAACCAGTTGAAACCAGCTTTTTCCACCTTGATTATCTTGAGGGTTCCACTTTCTCAAACCAAACCTTGTTCTTCTATAGGGCAAAGGTTACCAAGTAGTGACTCTTTTTTCCTACATACTTTTTCATAGTACAGTGTAACTGCCATGTAATCTTGCAATATACAACTGATTTCATCATACTCTTACCTGTTGTGTGGAGGCACGGTGGCCTCATGGTTAATGTTCTCATCTCCAGATCGAGCGGTCCAGGTGCGAGCCCTGGCCGGGGGCATTCGATGCTGTGTTCTTGGGCAAGACTTTACTCTCACAGTACCTCTCTCTGTCCAGGTGTATAATTGGGTACCAGCAAATTTAATGCATCCCATCCAGGGGTGAGTAGAAATACACCTAGTCGCTTCATGCTACAGAAACCGGGATAAGCTCCGCCCTGGCTGGTCACTTGGCAGGTATACAGACTTTACCTTTCATGTTGCGACATCCATCTGAGGCCATGACCATTCTTTTGATGATTGACAAGGCATGCTCACAGCCAAGGGTTCCACTGGTACTCACTTTTGCCTTGGTACTCACGCCTTTGCCTTGAAACAAAATTCTGAATTCCCCAACCCTGTGGAGTCTACATAATGTGTCCTCGATTCTTACAACTACACAGTTGTTACAGACGGCAACAAAAACCGTTCATTGCATGACTTTCATTAGACTACGAGTAGTCCTTCTTTCGCTTAGTCCGTCGAGCGAAGACCGTTTAACAAATTGACGTCAGTTTTTCATGCGTCTGTCCTGTTATTGATCATGAATTTCGTCATAACATTGTCAAAGTAGCTGTGGATCTACGAGGCAGTAGGCGAGTGGATCCGAAGACTACTTTGACAATGTTATCAAGAAATTCATTGTCAATAGCAGGACAGACGCATGAAAAACCGACGACAATTTGTTTTTTACGATAACAAATTGTCAAATTGTTTGCTCTCGCTCGTTGACCCGTCCTATAAATTATAAATTCTCGTGCCTGTCCTCTTCTTGACAATGAAATATAGCCAATTAGCGCGCGAGAATTTCTCCAGTTATCGTAAAAAATAAACCGCGAGGAAAAAATGGCCACTTTCGCGCGCTTCTCGCCCCCAGGATTTCTACAGCTACTTTGACAATGTTATGACGAAATTCATGATCAATAACAGGACAGACGCATGAAAAACTGACTTCAATTTGTTAAACGGTCTTCGCTCGACGGACTAAGCGAAAGAAGGACTATTCGTAGTCTAATGAAAGTCAAGCACTGAACGGTTTTTGTTGCCGTCGGTAACAACTGTGTAGTTGTAAGAATCGAGGACACATAATGTAGACTCTACAGGGTTGGGGAATTCAGAATTTGTTTCAAGGCAAAGGCGTGAGTACCAAGGCAAAAGTGAGTACCAGTGGATCCCTTGCCTGTGAACATGCCTTGTCAATCATCAAAAGAATGGTCATGGCCTCAAATGGATGCCGCAACAGGAAAGGTAAAGTCTGTATACATGCCAAGTGACCCGTCAGGGTGGAGCGTATCCCGGTTTCTGTAGCATGAAGCGACTAGGAGTATTTCTGCTCACCCTGGATGGGATGCATTAAATTTGCTGGTACCCAATTGTACACCTGGACGGAGAGAGGCACTGGCGTGAGAGTAAAGTCTTGCCCAAGAACACACCACGGAATATCCCCGGCCAGGGATCGAAGGATCGAGGGTCATTTTTTTTCTGGCGATTTTCTTTCACGCCACGCACGAAAGAATAAGTGAAAGAGGGACTCGTAGTCCAGACTTTCATGGTTGAACAAGTGTTTACGTGTTCTTCCGTCTTGTTTTAGCATGCTCCATTTGATGGTGTTGTAGAAATAGATTCCATTATCTTGGTTGTTAAATATCTTGAAGAAAAAGGAGGAGAGTGGCAGGTAGGTTTAATATAGACTACGTGAAGTGATGTTGAAAATGGTATACTGTTGGTTTGGATTTTAAGGCCATTTTGCACAGGCTAACTCCAGACTTATTACAACCCTTGAGTTTTCCTCACGTCTCATGTATAGTCAGCCTGCAGTAACAGGGAGAAAATACGATACAAAACAAAACGCCAAAATAAAAAAAAAATAATAAAAAAAAAAAGAAATAAGAAAAGAAAAGGAAAAAAAAATAAAGAAAAGAAATAGAACGATTTAATACTACAATATAGGAAAGCAAGCAGTGAATTACACGGAGGCAAAGTGGAATAAGATACCAACGATAATCGACCGACATTAAACTGAAAGTCTGCCGACTATCAGCCGACAGTTAACCAAAAGGCGGCCGACTGTTAGCCGACGGATCGACCACTGTGCTTCAGTTCTCATCGCATACAAGATGCGTCGGTGGTGCGTCGGCAGTGCATCGGTGGTGAGTCGGCGGTACGTCGGTGGCGATTCGGTGATGTGTCGGCAGTGCGGCGTCGATGGTGCGTCTTTAGTGCGTTGGTGGCGAGTCGGTAATGCGTCGGCAGTGTGTCGGTGGTGCGTCAGTGGTGTGTCGGTAGTGTGACGCTAGTGGTGCGTCGGCGGTGTGTCGTCGCTGATTTCCGTTTCGTGAACGGCCAATGCCATTTTTAACGGTCGATGCCATCATTGGTAACCAAGCCTTTCAGAATGGACGATGCCATATTTGCTTTAGTATAGGCCTGGACAAGGTAGAAACTGGTTTTAATTTGTTGATTGAGTAAAACGCACTCGTCAAATGCTTGATTGTTCATATTCACACTGGTTTGCTTGCGGTTAGCTTTTATTTGATGGTTGGGGCAACTCTATCATTAATATTCAAGAAAGTCACGTTCTATGATTAAATTTTGCGGAGATTTGGCGGATCAACCTGGTAGTGTAGTGGTAGAAGAGGGATGTTAGGAAACAGAGGATTCGGTTTCGATACTGGGTGGTTACTTACAAATTGTCTTTTTTCTTTAATTTCGTAGAGAAAAATTCGTTGATAACTAAAAAATTTCTAAATGTCGCGAAATTGGCATCGACCGTTTACGAAACGGACAACTGCGTCGTCGTCATTGGTGACTTGCTTTTTTTTTAAATTGACCATTGCTTTAGACGAGCAAGCTAAAACTACCTTTTTCGTGAAACATTTGATCTGTTTTGGAGAACTTTTCAATAACGATACCGAAAAAGAAATAATTTAATTTTGTCCGCCATCTTGATTCGTGTTGTCAGAGCCGAGTCTCTCCTACGACGTTATTTCGTATTTACTG